>NW_009189325.1:0-25357 GCF_000690835.1 Fulmarus glacialis | reverse complement strand
CCCCCTGTGATTTTCCAGCTAGGGATATGTTGGTCAAATAAGAGAAAGGTGAAAGCGAAAAGGGCCGGGGGGCGGGGGAGGGGGGACGACGACACCCCACACAGCTAGCGGCTGCCAGCAGTCGCGTCATGGCAGCGGGGTGAACTCGTTCCCCCAGCGCCCCGCTCCCAACCACCGCAGGCTGGAAGCAGAGTTCGGCCTAGAAATGTAAAGCACGTTTCAAAACAGAACTATGGAGTTGTGGTGTTTCAAATGTTTGACCTTTTTTTTGTGGAAGAAAAGCACATACACACGTGCTTACTTCTGTATCCGCTCAGAGGCAGGGCCTTAGCATCAGGGTAGGAGCGAAGGTCTTTGGAAAGTGCCTCTCAGAAATACCTGCCTCTGGTACAGGGATAAAAGAAAGTCTGTCCAAGTGGAGAAAAAGCGAGGAAGAACATTTTATCAAGCTCTCCATCAGAGGGAAAATGCTACCTGCATAGTTGAGTTTTCATTCACAATTTATTTTTTATTAAGTACTGCAATCAGAATCTCCTTCATACTCAGTTTCTGTTTTCCCCTCTAAGCCAGTCTAACCCAAAATGACTACTTTCCCATTTTGCGAGTTTACAACAGAAAGACTATGGCATTACTGTTTCCTTTTAAGTCTACTGTGGGACTCTCAAAGTGAGCGGATGTAACATCCTCCCCTCTTCTATCCCCCTCTTTACTGTAAGCCTCTAACGTGCTTTTCACATAAATCACACACAGCTCTCGTCTTCTTAGTCCTAATTGCAGCTTCACAGTAAAACCCTATGGCATGCTTCAAACAGTAATCTGGAGAGTGAACAATGAGAAACTGCAACTCCCTGGAGACTTTGGGGGTGAAGAGTTCAGGCATGAACCTGCAGTGAACAGCAGCTACGGCACTAAAGCTTTTATAAATGTATGTTGAGAGGCAGCAGGTACATTCTCGTTCTATAAAAAGCCATACCAGAAGACAAGCACTAGCGGCAGCAGCTCCAGAGCCAGTACTCTGGCTGGAGCACAGTATTTTTCCACCACAGCTGTTTATCAGAGCTGGGAAAGTCACACTTCTGTTAAGTCACTGGAGCACTTGGGGCTGTGACACGCTGGTAACTTTTCTCTGGGTTAATAAAGACACTTCTGTACTTGCTTGAAGTCTTGAGAGAGCTGAAGGCCAGCATACTCGTCTCTGGTGTGGCAGAAGAATGGAAACCGGACTGAGACTTCCTCAATGCCTTTGTCCCCTCCCAAATTTTGCTCATCAGCACCCCACAGGGCCAGCTTCCCCTGTGCAGGGCAGAGTAATATTTACCTGAATTTTTCCTTAACCCCAGCCTAGAAGTAAGTGGATTCCTTCCTGCACCTTCCACCCTTCCCACAGAGACATGTTTATGTATATCCCGATCTTCCTCCTCTCCCTTCACTGAACCACCGCCCTTCAGGATGACTGTTGAAAAGAAAGGTGTGATGAATGGGGAACACCAGTATGTGCTTCTGGCACCACAGAAATCAGCCAAGACATGCTGTGGTATTTGACTGTAGGTTGCACCCTACTCAGGAAACCTTCATTGTTTTCCTGCAAGCTATTCAGAAAAACCCTTAGAAAACAAAAAATCAGAAGCAGCCATCCTATCACAGAGAAACAAAAAACTCCCCAAACCCCATAACAAAAAAGCACACCTCTGTATAAGATCTCCATTATGCTATTTCATGTTCTGTGGCTAAGGTGTTGCATCAAACCACTGTCTCTTCCCTTTTCTGCTCCTGAAGAATTTTATACTGCATGGGCAGTAGAACTGCAGGATGAATATTTATGCAACTTGTCATAAATATGTCTAGAGCCATGAGAGCACAAATCAGAGCAAATGCATTGTGAAAGACTAATGAAAAGTCTATGAGACCAACAACTGAGTATCACTAGCTTTTATGACATCCCATGCCTACCTACCTTTGGTCACACAGTTGTTTCCGATAGTTCTCAGCTACACTGTTACCATCTGTGTGCAAGAAGTGCTCGATGGCTTTTTAACATGCCTACCTTTTAAGGGGGGCCAACAGAATATATTCTCTGGCTGAGATAGACACCTCCATCATCTACTCTCTAATTCCACATAACAGCTAAAAGCTAATGTAAAAACACTGCAAAGGACAGGCTAATAAAATCATGCAATGAACCAAGAAAGGAAAAAAATATTTTTTTTTCCCTTCCATTTGTTTACAAATAAGGCATTTAACCTCAGATGTTGAAACAACTTTCCCAGAGGGGAAGAACAGCTGGGTAGTGTTAGAAGTTCAAAGGAACTTCCTCACGCCACTTCTGTGAATAATCCCATTATCTCTGCTATGCAATATGTTGCTTTAACCTGACTATTATTCATCATTTCCACTGTGACATCAGAATTCAGCACTCATTTCACAACAGCCCGCATAAAAGCAGGCTGCTGTGAAATAAATGTGTACTGCCAGCTCTGGCATCCTTGAACATTACTCCATTCTCTCCTGGCTAGGCCAAGTAGCCAGCCACAGGACACTTGTCGAGACCTTCCAGGTCATTCATGAGAAGGCCAGTCCAACTAAACGTGGGGTATACTCCAGTGACCAGCGTGGTGTAAGACCTGGCAGCTGCAGGTGGGAGAAGCAGACAAATTAAGAAATCAAGAAGCATGCAAGAGCAGCTGGAAATTGCCAGACCAATGCATCTGGCTGACAGGTTTCTCTACCATTGTGTAACTAACTGTAATTTCTCATCCAAAAAGCAACAAGAAGACACCTTTTCTTAAAAATAAAAAAAAAACCCAAAACAAGCATGCAATAAAAAGCATGTGATTCACTTTGATCAAGGCATCTATGTGAAGTACTGAGGTATTACTGAACTGGTTTGGCTCAGTAAAATACAATTATAAGGATAAGGAACCAAAGAAAAACAAAAGCTATTAAATAGCTGAGTAAAAAATTAATGTATACCTAAGCAGCGGGGTTACCAGCCTGCTGAATCAATGAGATAGTGACAGTCAGACTAATTACAGAATTATTTGAAATAATACCAGGCTTCTTCAGGCTTACCTAATTACAAAGTTAAATATGTCTGTGCAAAACTGTTTGACATTTGAGGATTTGGTGATCTAAGTAATTTTGCTGTGCAGAGAAACAGTACCATTGCAGGACTGTGTGATAATTTAGGTTATTTAATTTAGATCCAGGGAAAGCTGGATTTTTAAAACAGCAATAGAGTACCAGGAGCAGGAGCGCTGCTGCTGCCTGCTGCCACCCCAGCTCCCGGCTTGTAGCGTAATACAGAAATGCCACGCCCCTCCCCGAACCAAAACTATATCACAGCAATTAACTTTTGCCCGGGCAAATCGCTATGCCTGCATGAAATCATACTAAAAATCACTGTGGTTGTTAAACCTATGTGGGAGACTAAAAGCACAAAGGGTGTTACACAATTTCTGCCTAAATGCCTAAATGCAGTGCAAGCTGCCTGACAGCCAAACTGCTCCTGAGGATTTTACTCTTCAGTAACACAGCCTACGCCTGCGCTACAAAGAAAGATGTGCAGAGGCTGGCGATGGCGCTAGCACTTGGGCTCAGCCTGCCAGCGGTCAGGGCTAGCAGCAAGGCCCCGCGTCCCGCTCGCCCAGGCACCAACACTGGAGGACACAAAATAAATATAAATAATTAAACAAATAGACAAACTAACTTCTCCAAGCAGCTAGGCAAAATGCTGCCTTCTTCCCCGCCCGCTCCAATTTCATCAGCTTTCCGTGTATCTTTGCTTGTTAACGGTAGTGCCTGCCCTTCAGTAACACTAGACCAAAATACACTGGGTTTTGGAGTGAAAAGAAGGATGACTTTCCCCAGGATGTTGTTCTTGTAAACAGATTAAACGTCTTAAATATCTAAAACTAATGTAAATGGGGTTTTTTTGTTTGTTTGCTTTTGTGAACAAATACATGGCTACCTCGCACTTCTGCATGAAAACCAGAAAGTGAAAGGGACTAGAAACTAGCTCGCTTTTGCTTCATTGCGTTGTCCAAATAGAGAAACACCACAAGCCACTGGGTAGCACATGGAGGACAGAAAATTGAAACCAGCATTTCTAAGAGCTCTTTCACTAAAAGGTGGGGCAGGGCTTTGTTATGTGGCTCTTTTCCAGTGTAAACCCTACCAAAATGGCAGGATGAATTTTGAATGCCTTCACAGTACCTTTGCCCTTCAAGGCAGGGGAGGATATAGGGAGAAAGAGCAATCTGGTATGAAAGTTATGATCATAAAGCAAAAAAAAAAAAAATTCTTGTTCTTGAAACACAATTTACAGTTTAATCAAGCCTGAATAATGTTCTGCTGCTCAGCATTATGTTGTTATCTATGACATCCCACTTCATTTATGCAGAATTTCCTTTAGGAAAAGTCAGTATTTGTTGGAGGCACTCATTACTGCATGTGACTTCTCTGAACATAGAATATTCTGAACGATGAGTACTTCATCATATAAACAGTACTGTAAAGGAAAGCACATAAATAATCAGTAGTGATAAATAGGAAAAGGATTTATAAATAAATTATTTTTTATTGTAGGTAAACAATGAAGAATGCACCTACATTTTGATATAGTATTTTTTGAGGGTGGTGGTGGATTTTTTAAGGTTTATAGCTTCTGGTACTCCCAAGTTTCATTTTCTTCCTCTCCTCTCCTTCTCTGCTTTCCTTCCCCCAAAACAACTGTAAACGCGTATTTTATCGAAGTGCTGCAGTGTTTGATCTCTGCAGAGCTCCCACATCCTGGAGCAGACCTGTGAGAGTGATTAGAGCTATTCACAAAGATATCAGTGGTCCCAAACAGACGAAGAAAGGATGTATCACCTTACAACATGGATGATGAAAGATGGGATTTTGGGTGTTCAAGTCCCTTTCAACCACCTGTATGTGCGCAAGGCCTAAGAAAATGCTGGCTAAATGAATGGCTGAATACGCTAAACACTTGCCCTTAGCTCAGAAGGAATGGGAGCCTTCATCACAGCAACATAGAGAAAATAAATATATATGTGACATAGTATTTTCTACCAAAACCTTTCAGGGGCTGCCCGTTGCTATGTTATGAAATGTAGCCTGTTACTCATTTCAGCCAAGTTGCCAACCGCTGCCAGCTAAACAGCAGATTTGCAGGGCAAGGGCCTGCCTCAGCCACAGTTTAGCCTGGATTTCTTCCCTTGGCCACTTGGAGCAACATTTGTGGGTATATGGTGACTCTTGAAGTTGAAAACAGAAAATAAAGCAGCTTATATAAGTTTAGAATTGATTTAGCTGACTAAATCAGTAGTCAGCTATTAGCTGACTAATCATTAGCTCACTAATCGCTACTTAGTGACATAAATTCACATAGGTATTTTTAGAGAGGGGTTTGCCTCTTACTATTGCTGCAATGAGTTAAAATTTGACGTGGAGTTGCAAGGAGCTCAAATGGTTTATGGCCAACTATATAACGGAGATGTTTTAATTTCAACAAAGATAAGAAACAGAATTGTTTCAGACCCAAGCATCCCTCAATAACAGCAAAGCATACCACCAGCTATTAGTTATGAATTAATGTATCTTGCCAGTATGCACGCTCCAAATAACAGCAACAAAACGAGGTCCCTGAGGGGGCAAGGATCATGGAAAGTCATTCTTGCAGGGGAAGAAGCCTTTTCATATTTAAACACGTGCTTATATCCCCATCTTGTGGCAAAAGGGAACGGTTGCAAGGCAGCAAAAGAAAATTATATTTTGTGGCCTAGGGTAACCACGGTTTCACAACCAGCAGGGATGCATAAGGCATGCCCTCCTGGCTCGGTAACAGCTGTCATGCAGTTTCTAATCTCACACCGGGTCCCCTGCCTCCAGTTCTTCTGCCACATCAACAAGAGGGGCCCAAGGAAAATCCTGTCTTTGTCAAAATAAAAAAAAATAATGTACTTATTTCTAAAATCTCAGCAAAATTGCATTCCAAAGACTTTCTGTTGGTTGGGGTAGAAAGGGTCTCCATTCCAGCACTGTGCCAACCAGTTTAGGAAATCTACTTGTCATACTTTAGGAACAAGATCTTCTTCTCAATCCCATCTTAGCAGGGGAGACCTGAGCTTAAGATCATTAATTTCATAGACTGCTGATAAGTTTTGGGTCAGAGTTATAAGTAAAACAGGAGGTAAGAGGCATGGGCTGCTGTGAAGATCAGAAGAGGGAATAGATCCGTTTTTCCAGAAGGCATGTTCTTGAGAGACTAATCCTATGTTTGTACAGCAGAATAATAATACCTCATTGGAAACCCTGTGAGAATAGTGATGAGCTTTACAAGCAGATAAGCAATGTTTGTCCCCTCTTTCTCTCCCCATCTCAGCCCCCACCTCAGGTTGTGAGTCAACCTTAGCAATTAAACTGCTAAAGATCAACAGCTCTACAAGGAGAGAGAATGGCATTGCTACCCTATCCCACAGTAAGCTACGGGGTCCTAAAAATGATGCTTGGTGAAACCTGCACACACTTTTAAAACCAGGCAGATCCAGGCAGCAGCTGGCAGCACTGCAACATGCATAAAGATACGTAGGATCCCCATGGGACAAGATGCATATGGGAGCCTGTGCTGCCATTGAGACACACTTCTGGGGATATTAATGGGATGTCTACCTTATTTCCAAAGCCCTCAAAAATGTCAGCCTGTATTTTCTGACCTAGAACCACCATAATCCAGCCTCTGTGTCTGGCTACACCTCCGTGCCCAGTGCAGGCCAGGATCCCTGGTTTAGAGGGATCAAGACCCCGCTAGAATCCAGCTGTGAACTGGGCAATGTTGTGTGAACTCAGCTAACACATGGTAATGAGGCAGCCTTAGCCAGAAGTGAAGATTTAGACTTAAGTCAACTAAAAAGAGAATCTGAGCTCTTGAATCTGGCTGGACTTTGTGAAAAGGTTGCAACACAGCCCAATGTGTTTGGGCTGCTGCTATTTCAAGAGTGCCAGTCACTCCAGGCACCTGTCAGAAAGCAGGGAAGAGTTTCCAGGATTCCCCAGAGAGATGAACAGTGGAAGGGAAGAAAAAATGGGAGGGCAATAAATGTTTTTTTGGTAAGGAAAATATCTCCAATATTTCATAATAAAAATGTTCAACTTTCAGTGACCAGCTACATGCAGCAGACCAGGTTAATTTTTTTGCCTGGAAGTTTCGTTTGTTATGTGCGTGAGCTTAATCTCACAGGCCTTTCTCAGTCAAAGCTGGCAGCTATGTCCCCACTGCTGCCTGCCCAGGAGACGGCTGACAGCAAAAGCAACACAAGGCAGCAGGGCTGTCTACTCACAGTAGTCAGGATTTTCTGCTCTTCTGTAACTTTCTGTTTTTCATTGCCTCTCTGCACTATGTAAAAGCCCAGGCTCTCCCTTCAAAGAAGCTACTCCCCATCGTCCCTGGAGACTTCCCTGATATTGCTGACACAACTAATGCTCAAAGCCCCCTCAAAACCTACCAAAACTATTCAGTTTGTTTGCTGAGGATTTTGCGATGAAGGAAACATAGCCACAAAACACAGACCTTTGCCCTGACTGTTGCAAGTGAACTTGGTGGCCTCAAAGATGAGGCACCAGCTGGCAAATCACTATCAAAGTCATTCACTCCCTTTCAAGTGTAACTAGGGGAATAAAGTACTTGCACATGTCTCCCAACTCAAAATACTGTGAAGTCTTCCCCAGAGTGGACCGCGGCTACGAGCTTCTATTAGTTTGTCAGAAATGGTTTTACTGGCTTTGAACATTGCAAAAGGTGTGTTATGAGCAGATGTTGCCTCAGAAGAGGCTGTGAATCATAGAGCCAAGCCAAAGAGGCAACAGAAGTCACATGTCCCTTACTGCAGGGTGAAGTGAAACATGATCAATAGCAGAGAAATGTGTGGGCTGGGCCTAAATAAAACTTCTACACATTTGGTGCTTTTTTGCTGTTGTCTTGAAAGTACAAGTCTGTGTAAATAACAAAAGGGTCTCTGAGAACGAGACTGCGGAGAGCCACATACGATACTGCTACAGGATCCTGCCCATTAATTTGTATGAGCAGAGAAGCCCACAAGCCAGGATTTGGGCACTGGAGATGAAAACCACTCAAGAGGGAATTTGCACTTAGGCTCCGTGGTGCAAACATGTAACACTTGCATTAAATCTGGCCTTGCTTTAGGAATCTCCGGTCTATCAGGAGTTTGTCATTGCCCACAAGGAGAGCAAAACCTTCATGGTAAAGCTCTGAGGCCTTATTGTAGCTACCCAGCTGCTCTGTAGAGGATAAGAAGGAAGATCTTCTGCTGGCTGCCGTTGTCCTATGAGTTGTTGTTAGTTATATTTTTAGTTTATCAGGCATTTACCAAGTGTGTAAAATATGCACTTTGAGAATGAATGGCATTTGACAAGTTGATTTACTGTAAAAGTCAGCATGCCAGCTGAAGTCCGCTCAAATGCTCTTCAAAAAACAACTGTAACAAAACCATTGATTACCTGTTCTGGTTGGAAATCGTGCATCCTGGAGCCAAGCAAAACTCAGAGTCACACCAGAGGCAAGTTTTGCAAATCTGATTTTGTCCAGGTTTTACAGACTTCTTTACTGGGCTTGTTCACTGCCCTGAAAGCTAGTACCATGGAGAGATCTGGAGCTCAGCAGAGTTGGTCATTGTTTTCCTCAGAAGAAAATGCTGTTGTTTTTTTTTTTTGGTAAAATGTTAGCTTATGCCGTTTTGGCTGAAAATCGATTATTTCAACTCTGAAATTCCCCCACCACATCTCATTAACATTCTGGCTAGATGATTCCTGCTCCTATCCTTTGCTTTAGCTGGAAGTCCAAGACCTGTTTTGGCTGCAGTATGATAATGAACCCTGGTGAAAATCCTAGGATCTGTGATGTGTTTCCAGCTGAATCAAAGAAATATCAATTCTGCTGTTTGAGGCACAGGCATAAGCTCATCTGCAGTGCTGTGTTCAGTCCTGCTTCATGAAAGATTAATTTAAATGAAGACAAGCGCAGAAAAGAACTAGCAGGATGAAATAGAGAGGAGAAAATTCAGTTTGGTGTTGCAGACTGAAGACTGAAAACAAATACGATTGCTTACTGACACAACGTAGTAGAAGTAAACACCAGAGAGAGGAGAAAGCTATAATGTATGGAACAACATTAGCAAAAAGTCAAACTGGCATATGTGGCTAGTGAATAATTTTAGGGTGGGGGAAAAAAAAAAATTAAAACCTAGCAAAATGCTGGAGTAGCTTTTTGGATGGAGGAGTAAAGGCAAGAAGCCTAACTAGTCTGAAGGTGGATTATGCCATGGGGGTGCTGTTGCAGCAGGAAGCAGCCCTGGGGAACCAGCAGATTTTTTTCCTGTCCGTGGTCCAAGGGGAGGCTTGGGAAGGGAATCATGGCAACCCCAGGTCACAGTGTTTTACAGGAACTGAGTTTCCAAATTGGAATTTTTTTGAGTTTGGGACTTTCCCTTTTTCAGCAAAAGAAGACTGATCCATGGGAAGCAGACATGTTCCACAAACATGCTCATTTAGTCAAGAAGCTGTTTTCCACTGAAAAGTAGTTCATCTGGAAATTTTCAAGAAGCCCGAGCGCTAACATCTGCTTGGGCTGTAATCCCCTTGGGCAATGGCCTTGTCTCCTTGTTTCTTCGGTGCCAAAGACCCTTGGCGAGACAGACAAATAAAGGATGACTGGGCGAGGGAGTCCGTCCAGCCTCTGCCAGCTCGCCTTTCCACAGGCTGTCTGCGAGAGGAGAGGGCAGCGAGCCACCCTGACGCACTCGGACAGTGGCCAGGCCGGAGGCGGGAGTCCTGCAATGATGTAAACCATACAATGAACCTGACCACAGAAAACTGAAACAGGACTTTGCAGTGCACAAGCTCTTAATGGAATAAAGCTGAATGAAAGGGTAAAATAATAAATAACAATAAATGATTGTTTACAACAAATCAGCCAACGGTTGTATCGGACCAAACAGGTGGCATTTCAGGAACCCAGGCTAAGTAAAAAGCATGTAATTATTTGAAAAGTAATCCTATTCCGAGAGGGGAAAAATGGGATTAAGAGCTTGTTTTTCAATGATTCCATTACAAAATTGTTCTGTTTAAGAAGAAATGAAATTTTATCCACTGCAGCATAACCCTTCTCTCCTACTTGCCTGCTCACTCATCCTGTGAGTCACACAGAGCTCTGTATATCTTATGCATCGGGAATAATGAATTTTCTTCCTGGAGAAGATGCATCCTCTGACAGGTCTTCCACATTTTTGCCACCTACAAGTGTCTTGGGACATGTAGTTCAACAAGCTTGAGTTAGCACAGAATTCAGCTCAGCTCTTTCATACAGCTTTTTAAAAGCTTGGTTTTCAGCAAGGTGTGCAGGGGGTGCTCAGCCACAGAATTCAGATTCTTTTCACGATCTCATACTGCCCACAGCTCAGGAGTTGTTCCAAGTACAATCCATAATTTTGGGTTGCAACCCAGCTTCTTTGCCACGTCACCTAGTCAAAAAAAGCATGCTTGTGTGCATATACACAGACGCAGTGTGCTTCCTGCTGCAGAAAGAAAGAGGATCCTCCATGCCCGGGGGTTTCTGTGGGACGCAGTGGAGGCAGCAGCTCTCCTCCAGTGCGCCCCCGCTTGCCAGAGCCTGGCCGAACAAAAAAGAACGTGTGCAGATCTGACTCAGATGTGATTGATTGCTCTGGTTTACCCTTGGTTTTTTTCCCACAGTCTTCTTTTCCTGCTGTAGCTGCCAACTGATTTAGTGTCTGTGCTGGCTCAGAAAGGCTGTAAGGTCATTTTTACTGTATCTCTCCCACACAGTGCCTAATGATTTGGAGTCGCAGCACCCTTGCCTATAAAAGGGAACATAAAGCAGTGGGGATTGCTGCCGCTTGCTGTGCATGTCCTCAGCGGAGACAGGAAAGTCTCCATGCACAGATAATCCTGTTTATGTTTCACAGCCCATAGGGGTATTGAAGGTCATACAGGCACCAGACAAGGTTAACGGAAACAGTATAGCTTGGATGTAGATGAAACACAGTTGTCACCTTAGGGCACCGCAATTACAAAGCCTGCTTTCATTGAATAGTTGTATTCACCATGACAGGAAAGGAGCGCAACCCCCATTTCACAGTGAAGGTGTAGACAGATCCTGTAGTGTCCTTCTAGCAAGACCTCCATATGCTTCATTTGCAACTCAGGGGAAAACGGTGCGGAGAGAGTATGCCCTGTGAACACCCAAAGCAATGGCCACCCATGGCTCTGGCACCCCAGAGGGCAACTACTGCTGCCCATCACCCACCCAGCACACCACAAAACTGTGGGCAGTCAGAGACAGGAACACAAGTGTCCTTCGGACGTTTCGACTCAGCGCTCTGAGTTAGCAAGGAGTACCCATGGTGGTATTAGACTGATTTGCAAAGACAGTGGTGGAGTTGCAGGGGAGTTCAGACTCTCCAAAGAATTCTGCTCCCAGAAGTATGAATTTAAGTACCCTATGGATGCATATAACACAACAGCTCTAGCACTGTGAATGCTAAACCAACACTAAAAAGCCAACACAGCATACAGAGGTATACGATAACCAGCACAGGGATGCAGCACTGACACGCACTACTTGCCGAAGGACCTCACTGCACACTCAGCTCCTTGCGACCTGTCTTGATGAATCCCCTTAGAGCAAGGTCAGGATTCAGAAGAGGAGAAAGCAGAAACAAAGTCATTTTCACAGGTCTCTGTGGCTCGTTGCCTGCTGTGCATACTTGCTAATAACTGTTTTCACGCTGGATTACAGAACACAGCACATGATGGCGCATGTCCTCATCTATCTAACCTTACGGGTTTGCCCAACCCACTCTCTATTCTCTCCCTACCCAAGCAACAACTTCTTTTCCCACTCTTCAGAGTGTGGTGGAAAAAAGATCCCTCCCCACTATCAGCAGAGAGTCTCAGAGAAAACTTACAGGCCGTTGCCAATGGGCTGAAGACATTTTCACCTGTCCAGGAATATGAAGAAGGGTCCCGGAGTTTGCCTTGGGGCAACCGAGCTGATCTTTGCTGTCAATTACATTTTGACAGAGCTTGGCAATAGACAGAAACGTGCACCCATTAGGGCACTGAAAGCAAACGCTCTCCTGAGGAGAGGGGCACCAGGGCTCTGCATGCCAGCTCAGGGCCACAGGGGGAAAATCCCCTTTTTCAAGCCACCCTGATTCATGGGCAGCCACATTAATGGCATGAAGGCTAACGGGTCCCAGAAGAATTCCAATTAGATGCATTTGTGATTAACGGCCTGGCAAGACAGCAGCAGGTGGGCTGGAGAAAGGCACTGAGCTGAAAAATGCGCTGTGTATGCTGATGGGTAGGAAAGGGGGGTGCAGCCTGGGGAAGCAGGGGAGGTGAGGTCTCACCAGGCCCAGGAGCTACTCAATGGTAAAGTTGCCTCCTGTTGCCTGCAGTGAATGCCTGAGTGCTTCAGCAGTGATTAGCAGTGCTGAAATACTCCACAAGCACTAGTCAATGTTTTAGCAATGTTGTATCATAGGTTAGCCAATTAATTGACTAGTACAAGTAGGATCCCTGACCTTCCCAAGGACTAAGGTGCTTGTTCACAGCATCACTGCTGCCCCATCAGACTATTGCTACAATTCAGCCAATAGAAGCATCCCTATAGAAGCATCTCAATTTTTAAGTCAGCTTCATAATTAATATTCAGACATGGTTGTCCTGGTTTCGGCTCACGAGTTTTTCTCGCTCTTACCCTTCCGATTCTCTCCCCGTCCCACTGCGGGGGGGGGAGTGAGTGAGCGGCTGCGTGGTTGGTTAAACCACGACACATGGTCCTGAGTGTCTTGTAAGCACTTGGATTTTTTTTCTCCTGTTTGATGTTAGCTATGAAGTTATCTTCAAATCCAGACAGGACTTGTCTGTTCTTCAACTGGATTTTTTTGGCTTGGATTTGTTTTTTCTTTTTTACTTTTCTGTTGAGCAGATCTTTAAACTGCTGTCACTTCTTGACTTTCTCATGGCATAAATTTATACAACACTCCCAAATCCTGCAGCAAAAGAACACTATTTAATCTGCATAGCCAAACACTCAGAAGTGAGGAGGAGCTATAATGAGGGCTGTCTGTACAGCTTTAACTTGACCCCAAAGGCAGATGCATTATTATACAGCCCTTAATGACATGATCACACACTATTTTTCTCCAGAGAATCCCATGGTAATTTACCACGAGGAGTGTTTTCATTTTTGTTGCTGAGTGTCTGACCCTGAGCCTTATGCCGGGCTATCAGGCTGGCTTATTTGCTGCAGAAGATTCACTCAGATGAGTGCGAGGGGACCGTTTCTCTGTTCGTCCCATCCCAGCCCTCGCCCCTAATCACTGTCACCGCTGAACCCAGTTGTTGGTTTCTGCCAGAGTCTGGAGATGATTAGGAGCCCCAGAGACATTAGGTTCCTACAGTCGGCTGAGGAAGGGGAAAGAGGTGTTTTTCATGCCCTCCTGCAGGGATGCCTATGATTTTTTTTCTTTCAGTTCCCCGGGGCAGAGCAGTGGCTCTGTGAATGCTGGAAAGCAACTGGCAGCAGTGTGAGAAATTGAATTCCTCTTAAAAAATTAGATTTGTAAGTGAGACATCTTGTCCTGGAACAACACAAAAAAGGCCAAACAAAGGAACAAGAAAAGTTTGTTCCTTTTGACAAGAGGATAAATCTGGAGTGAATAATAAGGTGATTGCTTCCCATAATCAAATCCCAGAGGTGGGGCTGGAGCATCCAGGAACCTTCATAACACTCACTTTGGGATAAAGCTCCCTCTTGACAGGCTAAAGAAGGGATTATGGCTCTGCAGAGCAAAGAGGCCCAAAGTTTTATGATATTCTGAGAGGGGAAAAGAAATTAAAGATTGCATCATATGCAGATCACCATTAACCTGACCTGTACAAAGGACGGAGACCTTGTCATGCCCTGATGTTCAGGCAGCTGTTCAGACTGTGCGCTGTGTTATGGTCTCCTTTTTAAACATGTAATTTGTATGATTAATAAAACCCACAATGGCTTGTGTCAGCTCATGATTTTAGTTTGGGTCAGCCATATCTATGTCTCTTTGTCTGTATTCCCTTGCCTGGCTTAGCCTCTGAACAGGTTCAGGAGCATCCACAGCTTGTATCTTGGGGAGGGAAGAAAGGAAATCACATTGTGATGGCTTTGCAGAGAGGCAGACCCAGTAGATTGGCAGTGAGAAGGTGATGCTGGCCCCCGAATGGGCTTAAAGATTCAGAAGGGCAAGTGGAGAAGACTAGGCAAAGTGCTAGAAGAAATAATATTCCTGGTATTTATTACCAGCTAAGATGGACGCTTTGGAGACACGCAGCTGAAAAGAGGGCCCCAATAGCTTGAAAACAGGGCTGCGATGCACTGATGGAGATTCGCCATACCAGCTCCCAGCAGATTGCCTGCGTTGTGAACACAGGTAGATGCAGTAGCTCTCCAGCACCGCTGCTGCCAGGAGGTGAGGAGAGCAACCTCTTTAGATGCCCTCTTCTCTTTTCACTAGTCATCTCTGCTATTATAATGCAGAGCTTTTGTCCTGCTATCCTGGAGACAGTAGATGGTGCTATTGAAAGCACTACTAATATATACACTAATCAAGTAAAAGTATACCTGGATGAACAATATTAAATGATTATGTTTTCCTCGTATTCCTCATCTCAAGGAACCTCAGGGCACTTGCAAAAATTCAAAAACTGCATTTTTGTGTCAGCTCATGTTCAGCCTCAGTGCAACTGCTCTTCTGTGTGTCCCCACAGACCTGCTCCAGAGAGAAGAGAAGAAGATAGCAGACTGATGCTAAGTAGCAAAGGGCCTTGTTACACCAAGTCTCACTGAGACTTCAAAGATTATTTCAGGAAGAAGGATGCAAACAGCCAGGTCGGAATCTGGCAGGGCTAATCTAAGTGAAACGAATCTCTCAGTTTTACAAGAGAGCCCTTAACAAGGGCAGCTCAGGCCGTCATCTCTATAATCTCTTGGGAAGGGTGTTCTCAAAAGCCAACGCTGATTACCCTGTTGGCACATGGTAGCCGCCCTGCTGCTTTTCAGAAAAGGGACTTGTGATCTTGGTCCCACTACAATAATTGACTATTATTACTCTCAAAGTAGCAGATTAGGCAAAAGCCGTGGCTCCCAGTGGGCCAGACTGTGCAAAGACACAGCTCTTGCCGGAAACAGTTTACAAAGGCAACCCCTCCACCCTGAGAAATGAAATGACATCAGCAGTATCACAAAGTTGAAAACACTCATTTCTGACTCCCAGATCAGTCATATTTACAGGAACCAGCTAAACTCCTTTTCTAACCTGTACAAAGTTGTTATTACAATCAAGAACCGTGCGTCCTAGCAGAGAGGCTAATGAAGGAACAGGCCAAGATACAGACACAGAGAAGCGTTCCCAAGGGTGCCGGACTGGCACACTCGGCAAGACGCTTAGCAGTGTGCTTTGTGTTACCGGCCTTAGAGGAAAACATCCGAGGTACCATAAAACCAAGACTCAAATTTCTGTAGCTGAAAGCGTCAGTGCACATAGGAAAGGCAACTCCTTACCTGAGGAAAGGAGGTGCTCAGAGTTGAGATGAGTTTAAGTTTTTTTGTGTATCTTAAGTCTTCTGTGTTTTAAGATCAGTGCTTCAGGCTTTATACAGTACTTTTCCAAATGCATCCAAACAACACAGCCAGCTTTGCAAAATGCATACCAAGCATGAGAAGGTCAGTCTGGTCCAGCTCCTAACCCTCCTTAAAATCACCACTCTTAACTGTTCTCTTATTTTCTATCATTTTCCTTTGCTAGCAGCAATTCTTTAAATTGATCTTTGAATGTGTACAATTTTGTACTCTATAGATGTCTCAGACAAGATTTAAATAGCAGCAGATTGTGTTTCAAGCATTTCACATTGATGGAAATTAAAGGCCCATTTCCCAAAGCTTTTAAATACGTGCTTAACTTCGGGCACATGAGTAATGCTATTGACAGCAAAGGGCTAATTCATGTGCTTTGCTGTACTGCTGCCCAACAGCTGTACAGACAATGCAAATTGCTTGAGTGATATTCATGGGGTTACTCTACAAGTTTTCTTAAAAATAAGCCTACAGGAGGGATATTTTAGCAAGAGGTAGGGGACCTGGTGACAAAGGACACAAAAAAAGGCCAAGGTACGCAAAGTCTTCTTTGTCTCAGTCTTTACCGGTAAGACCGGCCTGAAGCAATCCGAGGTCCCTGAGACCAGTGGGAAACTCTGGGGCAAGGAAGACTTATCCTTGGTGGAAGAGGATCAAGTTAGGGAACATTTAAACAAATTGGACATACAGTAAGTCTGTGGGCCCTGATGGGATGCAGCCACAAGTGCTGAGGGAGCTAGCAGGTGGTATTGTGGCACCACTCTTGCTAATCTTTGGAAGCTTGTGGTCCTCAGGGGAGGTTCCTGAGGACGGAAGGAAAGGAAATGTCACTTCTGTCTTCAATAAGGGCAAGAAAGAGGATCTGGGGAAGTACAAGCTGGTGTCCCTCACTTTGATCCCTGAGAAGGTGATGGAAGAAATAAACCTGGAAACCATTTCTAAACACACGAAGGACAAGATGAGGGAGTAGTCAGCATGGATTTATGAAGGGACAAGTGACGCGGAAGTCACGGACACAACTCATTCGATCAATATGATCGCGTTAATGCCATTTTATTACGCAGCTTTACTTCAATTTATACGTAGTTGTCATAAGCACACCCCCCAACACACAGCTCCCATAGGCTATTGCAATAATTCACACGCTTGTAACTCAGCTATGATTTGTGCTAGCCTTCCGTCCACGCACCTTCGTTCTGTAACATCTGCGTCCTTGCTGACATCCTCTTTTACCTGCTTTTCAGTCCAACTTCTTTGATTTCTTGCCAAGTACTCAGTTTCTCAAAACTTCCCTATCTCTGTAAACGACCTTCAAGCTTAGCACAGCCTGCAGCTGCCTAGTTTGGGTCGCTCACTATGTGTCTTCCAACAGAAAAGCATGCCTGACCAACCTGATAATGATGAGATGACTGTCTTGGTGGATGAGGGGAGAGCAGCAGATGTTGTTTATTTGTTGAGTAGACTTTAATAGGTTTTCAATTCTGTTTCCCATAACATTCTCATAGACAAGCTGATGAAGTATGGATTAGATAAATGGACAGCTGACTGAAAGCTGTCTGAACTGCCAGACTCAGAGTTGTGATCACGAAGTCCAGTTGTGGCATGAAGCCCAGCTGGAGGCCAGTCACTAGCAGTGTAGCCCAGGAGAGGATGCTGGAGTCAATATGGTTAAACATCTTCATTAATGATCTGGGTGATGGGGCAGAGTCTACCATCAGCAAGTTTGCTGAAAACACAGAGCTGGGAGGAGTGGTTGGTACGCCAGAAGGTCATGCTGCCAACCAGAGGGACCTTGACAGGCTGGGGAAATGGGCTGACAGGAATCTCATGCAGTTCAACAAGGAGAAGTGCAAAGCCCTGCACCTGAGGAGGAACAACCCCATGCACCAGTACATGCTGGGGGCCAACTGGTTGTAAAGCAGCTTTACAGAAAAGGACCTGGGGGTCCTGGTAGGCACCAAGTTGACCATAAGCCAGCAATGTGCCCTTGCGACAAGGAAGACCACCAGCTTCTTGGGGGTCATTAGAAGGAGCATTGCCAGCATGTCAAAGGAAGTGATCCTTCCTCCAGCACTGGTGAGAAACAAATGGAGTGCTGGGTCCAGTCCTGGGCTCCCCATACAAGGAAGATATGGATTTACTGGAGTGAGTCCAGAGAATGGGTCACAAGATGATTAAGGGCCTGAACCATCTGTCATACAAGGAGAGACAGAGAGCTGGGACTATACAGCCTCAAAAAGAGACAGCTGAGGGAGGATGTCATCAATGTGTAAAAATATCTGATGGGGGGGGAGGGGATAGAGAAAATGGAGCCCAACTCTTCTCAGTGCTATCCAGTAACAGGACAAGAGGCAATGGACACAACTTGAAATATAGGAAATCCCATTTAAACATTAAAGTAAACATACTTCACCACTGTGAGGGTGGTTAAACACTGGCATAGGTTGCCCAGAGAGGTTGTGAAGTCTCCATCATTGGAGATGCCCAGGGCTGTGTCCAGTCAGGTTTTGAGTAACCTGCTCTAGCTGATTCTGCTTTGAGCTTGGGGGTTGGAATAGACAATCTCCAGAGTCACCTTCGAGCCCCAACCTGAATATGATTGTGTGAACTGCATCTAGAGGGAAGAAAAAATTCTCATGGAGTATGAACGGGAAGCTCTTTAAAAAAATTGAGGAAACTATTTGATTGTGATTGACTGAGCAATTTATAAAAGTGAGGGGCAGCTTTACGCAAGTGAAAGAAATATCTGCCTAGTTTAATCAGCTTCCAGTACTTCTAAAGTCCATTCTTAATCACATAAAAAAGAAAGACAACTCTGTGATTCCTACTTTGTATTGTTTGTTGGCTTTGGTGGGATAAAAGACAGATCCCAAAGATAAATCTTCGGATTGCAAACTGACTTTGAACATTTGCTTTGTGATAAATCATTGTTTTTACCAGGAATGCTTAATACCATTTGTTCCAACAGTTATTCCAGCAGCAGCTGCCACAGATCCCATGCTAAATTCAGATTTACATTAAGCTTTTTCATATTACTTTTCTTGGTGGGTAAAATATAATTTTTAAAATATAGCAGTATAACTGAGCTGAATAACATCTCAGCCATGAAATAGCGGTCATTGGAATATACTCAAGCTGAAGCCACTAACAGCCGATTATCCCACAAGTGGTGGTTTTTGCAGAGCTATGTCTTCTTTACTATGTCTTCTCCACAGCTGATAGTGCTGCTGTGTTTACATTACAATCTAAACAGACAGTATCTGTTTTCACTTTGGATATGGATATGAAATTCAGGTTTAAAATGTCTAAAGGAAAGTTACAGCCTAGCACAACAGAGTTGCATCCAGTTTCCTTTCTTTTTTTACCTTCTGCCTGCAAGGTTACAGGAACATTTTAGAAGCACACCTGCTCTTGTGCAAAAGTCTTAGCTGCACTAAGGTTTGCTCCCTAGTTTCCTCTTTTGTCACAAAAACAGCAAATGCATTTCAAACTTGCAGGAAATGGCAGTGAAACTCCTGGAATACTTACGGTTCCTTTAGCGTTGGCTGAGTCACGTTAGCACCAAGATACTGGGAAGCCTGAAATGCTCTTTGAAATATTGTCTCTGTTGGTGAATCAAAGACCACGTTCTCCAGGTCTGACTAATTGTCCACTTTCGGCAGACCTAGGAGATTTGCTGGCCTCCCTCACCATCCAGGAGAAGTGTTAAACTGATGAAGCTGCCCAAATTCTCAGGAGAGAAAGCAAGGAAGGTGGTTATGAAAGGGAACTGAGTATTAGTATTTGACAGATTTGAATGACTACCCTCAAACTCATCTTAGCCATATGCCAGTCACACCTATTCAGTTCAGTCCCTAATTCTAACATCTATAGTATACAAAGTGCACACATTCGCTGTTACCATGAGTACTGAAGTTTGCCACAAACCTTCCCAACAGCAAAAGCATCAAACTAGTATCCAGGCAAACCCTTCGTTAGCAACAAATGACTTGAACCAACACTTACCTCTCTAAGAATCAAAACTGGCATCTTTTGCAGGCAAAGGGAAAATAACAAATATTGCTAATAGAAAGGCCAATCACAAGGTAACCATATGAGCAGCCTTCAGATTGAGCTTTATTTTCTCTTTCGGACCAGACACAGGGATGGTCCACCACTACTTATTGCAGAGTTGCTCATGATTTTGCTGTACTACAAACACAGAAACTAGATGTTGCAAACAGCAGCTCTCACTCATACACTACATAAATAACCATCCTACGAGAAGCACAAGGAGATTTTATTCGGCCAGTGTGAACGCTCCCTCTTCTGGCACAGGTACCCACGCCATTGGTTTCTTGTTTGGAACCTCTAGCACTGTTGAGAAGCGAGTCAGTAAACTTGGTTGTCTCAGGCCCTGGAGTTTGCAGGCCAATATCTGAGGCATAGTTTTTCTGAGGCATAGTTTTAAGCCACTCTTCATTTTAGAAGATATTTATAGTTGTGAACACTGCTGAGCACTGCCCTCATTTTCCACTTAGTTCAAAAGAGAGATGAAAATTAGGGACAATTTCTGCCCTTTTTTTTCTCCCCCTTCTGCATTCCCACTGATAGAAACAAACCAGAGCAAAAGGCAGGGCCGGGCTGAGCCCCACTCGAATCATGATACTTGCAGTTAGCACACAAACATGCTCATTAAGAGAATGCATTGTAGCCTGACTCCACTGACAACATGGAACAGCAGCTGAATCTTAGCTGAGCAGGGCTAGATAGAGCCTGGATTTGATGCAGTAGGCATTTGTGGAGTCAGTCCAGCAAGATAAAACCTGTTTTCTAACTCTGCATGCCATGAGTTAGCAGCCTGCCAGGTACCAAGCAAATGTAGCACCACTGAGGCTCATAATAGGAAACCAGCAAAATTTCTGCTTAGTACAAAAAGCACCTCAGTGGTTTTTTTTCCCCTTGTTTTAGAAAGCTTTTACTTCATTTTCAGCTGGTTGTTTCTATAGAAAGAAGAGTAGGACCAAAGTTCGCTACACTGAATGAAGAAGGATTTAGAGAAGCGTAACAGAGCACGCATGTTGCCCCTTCACAGAACATGAACCATTATTTGACAGTATTTGAAGTATCTGAAGTGGCTTTTCTGTTACCTACAATATTTTACCACCTCCTGATTACAAGTTTGTGGATCACTTAGCTACAGACAAAAATCCTAGAGGTGTAAAAATTAGAAGACAGAGATAAATAGTTTATATGCATTGTCATAAAGATATAATAATTTTCTGATGATATTTTAAAGGTTCGGGGTAGACAGTACCGACAAAAGTAATTAAATGGAAAACAATATAGGAATAGCTAAGATTATTACTTTATATACCCAGTGGACACAGCTTCCACTTAATCATGAAGTTGATCTCTACACAGCTATTATATCTCTTCTTATCAGTGCTGCTTTATTACAATTTTTGCCTGCAAGTGCATCAAACAATAAATCACAGTAGTTTGTGCCTCTTCCACAGCCAAGCCAAAATACCAGTTTTGGATGACACTGACTTACCACAGCTGCTGTCAGGTATTCCTGTCATTTGAAAAAACAGGCAACACATGGGAAGCGAGCAAAGCCTCAATAACCTTGGAGAGCTTTTGCATCAATCACTTAAAAATTTTAAATGACATATGTTTGAAAATCAGAAATGAAGGTGTTCATACTCCCAGCCCACTGCAACCCTTGCCTCTGTGGCAGGGTGTCCTGGTTTTGGCTGGGACAGAGGTAAGTAGGAAGAGGATCTGTATGAAAGCGCTCAGAATATGTGTGCAAAAAGTGGTAGTATTTAATGGAGTGAAAATGTTGCCTCAAAATGCTGCTTGCATAGCACAACTCTTGTTTCCAGGGGTGGAGGCAAAATTGAAGCACCACAAAGGTACACTTGTAGAAAATTTTAGCAGTTCTTGATATCTTGTTTCTGCAACTCATTTGCCCGTGGCTAGAAAGAAGAGTTTTTAAACACTTACTAGCTGTCCATCATTTTCCTGGACTCACTGGTTTGGTGGCATTTGCATTCTGTAGCCAAATCATGCTTCTTCCAGTAAGAGACAAAGGAACTTCTGTCCACCTGCCTTACGTAAAAGATGCTATTGCTAACATACATGGTCTAGTTCAAATAGAAGTAACAGGACTTCTAAGTCCTGCATGCCTTGGTATTAGAGCTAAGTACTGTCTTAAAATCCTTCTTGGAGCCAGGCTTGGAAACCAATGGGAAGATTTAGGAAAACCGTATCAATAGAAAAACCACCTGACTGCCAGGAAGGAGTGAAGTGTCAGGTTTGGTGATCTTGAGGTGAGGTCTGAGCTCTATTTGTAATGAAAATGTATCTGGTTCAAATCATAAGAGATTTTTAGTTTTGCTCTGAGTTCCTCTATCAGAATAAAATACTTTGTCTAGTTCTGAAGGCACTCCAGATACAGCAGTGGACAGGCAGTGCTGATAGATGGCTCCTGTGGCATCTATTACAAGGCATCTGTCACACATATCCCTGGGCTGTTTCTCACTGCTGTTGTTTTAAAGATGACAGACATGTTTTCATTCAGAAAGGTTGTCTATTTATATCCCCTAGACACAGCTTCTTTCACTGCTCTGTAGAAGCTTTATCCAAACAGGAAGGAGGCCTGTGTAATCTGAAGGATGCTCTCCCCATTGAAATGATGTATACAGGCATGTCTGCCTGGGAAGGCCTGGGGGGCAAGGCTGAAGTTAGGGCTAATCCATAAAATCCCAGTTAGTTTAGCCAGGCAGTTTTTAGCTGGGGACACCTGGGAAACACATTCACCTACTTTGTCAGAAACAATGCATGAAAAGTAGCACCTGTATACTTAATGGTTTATAAGCATGTTTTAAGAAATTAACACTAGGGAGGGAAAATTCACCGAGGACTTGCAGGTGCTGTCCTGGACACTGTAGTGAAGAAGGATGGAGTGAACAGCAGATAGCCTTCCTATGTCCCCACTGTCCCAGCAGCAAGAGGGGATGTCTGCATGACACATCTAAAGACAAGCGCTTCGCAACATGCCCAGCCACAAGAATAACCCCTCAGTTATAGGTCAGGGCTGTCGCCCCACTCTGAGCTCCGTGCTGGACGTGGAGCTGTCTGAGGGCTCCTCAAAGACCATGGCGATGGCTTTTTGCTCTGAACCCCAAACGTTGTTCTGAACTTGCGCCAAAGGCTTCCTGCAGGCCGCTGCTGGAGAAACGTGTTACCCAGACAATGTGTCACTGCCCATCGGCTCATCCTGCAGACCAACAGGACAGACACCTGAAGACTGTCCCTGTAGGAAGCCACTTAGAAGATATCCTGGTTTGCAGCTGGACCTTAAGTTGGCACAAACTTGTTTCTGATTTTTTTTTGCTGCTGGAAATTTAGAGGGAAAGACAACATGCTCCCCAAGTTAAAAAAAAAAAACAAAACCTTCTGATACCAGTCTTGCCAGTGACTTCAAAAAGGCCAAGATTTTGCAGTGATCTGAGGGTATAAATACTGAGCAAAAATTTTGGGTCATCCCTCTTGTATCCATTTCTGGTCTTTCCAGGCCCCATCTACCAGAAAGAACAGTATTACAAATTAATCTAAATGCAGTTGTCTGAGCCCTCAGTTTCAGTTTCAACGTAGTGAAATTCTGCCTGGTGAAAATGATGGGCTTGCTGTTACTTTAGCCCACTCTAAAATTACTGCTTTAATAGTACAATTTCACTGCAAGACACTTATTCTTTATAAAGATTCAGCAAATGAGAATCTGACTAGGTATTAAAGCACTGGGTTAAGTTCATTAATTCACTGCAGGGAATGGTGCAGAGGAGACCCTCATAGTTTATGCTTTAAGCCCGACAGTAATAACACTAAACTGTCTCGGCCCGTCCATTTAAAAAAAAAAAAAGATTATAAAAAAAATCGCCATGACCTGTTAAGACTCACTGAATTTCCTGCTGTTCTCATCATTTTTTCCCTGAATCTGGATACATCTGAGGAGTTAAAGATATGCTATTAATGCCTTAAACCGACATATGTTCAGTCATCTAATTATTTCTACATGTTTCCTTGAGTAGTATAAGGAGCAGTTAGCCAGTTGATTTGAGGAGCATTGAAGATACTGCTTAGAGCTAAGGCAGCAGTGCACTTTTTCCTTCTCATAGAGGCAAGCTGCAGAAAACGGACATTGATGATCAAGTAATGTTTTCTGCAGAGTTGCGATATAATTCAGCCACGAAACACTCTTCCACATACCATCACAGACCACAGCAACAAGCTGAAGACCCACTGTAAAAGACAGAAACCTTTAGAAATCAGTGCGTTATAGACAAAGCAGGAGATACTGAAAGAATTGCCAAAGAAACTCTTGCCTTTGGAATAAGGACGACTTCGCCTGGTGTCGAGTTCTTTACTACCTCTTGCTTCCCCATGCACAAATCCTCTGACTGCTTAAACACTGAGACCTTGAGCTCTCATACCCCCAGGGCTGAGGGCTGCCGTTAGAGCCTGCTATTCCCTATCGCTCCAGTTGGGTGTAAAAGGTACCCAGGAGACAAGATAGGAGCTTCAGCATCTCCTGATCATGCTGCCTTCACAGAGACAAAAGCCACACTGGCATAAACTGAATATTTCCCCCACTCTCCCTTCTGTTTCAAGTGACTATACAGGCTATGCCAGCTCCACCTCCACAACTGGGCTGTTTCTTACCAGTCCCGCTGCTTCAAGCTGTTATTAGCTATTATGCTACTGATCATCGTTATCTCTCAGGTGCAACTTCAGAGAGAAGCTTGAATTTGCAGATGCTCTCTGCTTCCCAGACCATCTCTGCTTCAACGGACCCATAAGATCTGGGATGCCAAATGCCCATTACCGTTGACTTTCAGTACAGCAGTGTGCGTAAAGCCCCTGACGGCACCTGGTGAAGAGAAGGACCTGCCCTTGCAGCACTGGTGGAGATGCAGTGTGCTCACTGCCAGCTGAAAAATCAACCTAATACACACCCATGGGAATGGGCTTAAAAGGTCATTTGATGGTGATCAGCAACACCCCAAACCTTCTGTTTAGTGTTGTTAGCAGCCCAGCGTATGGTAGCTATGAGATGTTTCCTGCGGCTTCCTGGCAGAGACCACAGCGTTGGACTGGGTTTACACAGAGAAATGCACGTGTTAACCAGGCACAAAACTGCAGTCAGGCCTGCAGGTAGGACTGCAGCCTTTCCCAGAGCAGAGGGGAAGCAACAGGCCTGTGTGGTATGGCCATGTGGCCGCAGCAACGTTTTTGGGCTCTGCATGTGGCGGGGAAGGAAACCCCCCAGGAGGCTTCAGGGATCAGAGGGAACTCGGGGGCCAGGCTCTGGCTCTGCCGGCTGCAGTTGTGAAGATCACATCCAGATGTGGAAACAGCTACAGCAAACAAGCAAACCCCCCAATCACTCCTGAATAGAAACACTATGACAAGTGAATAACTAATTAAATCAAGGGCACTTTGGTAGAGGGACCAAATGCCCTGCGGGTAGCACTAACAGCCCTGTCAGCTTCTCACAAATAGTCAATGACTCCATATTCAGGCAACAGCAAGAAGGTCACTCAGGAGGCAGAGCCCCTTTACACCAGGCACTGTACAGCGGGTGGGGCTGGGGGTGGT
>NW_009189324.1:0-48909 GCF_000690835.1 Fulmarus glacialis | reverse complement strand
CACTTCTTCCAATTCCCTTCTTACATGCTCCTTTGCTCAACACATGATCCTTGTCCAGACAGCTGATGGCATACCTCAGCCAATTAGACTTAGCCAACAGGTTGGAAGGGAAGCTAAGACACAGGATGGTGAGACAATTAACTAAGGCTGTATAGGAGCATGGGGCAGAGACAGGAAAGGGCCCCAGATTGTTCAGTCTTGGGCTGTAGCAACTGAAAAAAAAAACAATCAACAACAAAAACACCCCCGACCTTTTCACATTGAAGTGTTTGTTTGGACCATGGGGCAGAGACAGGAAAGGGCCCCAGATTGTTCAGTCTTGGGCTGTAGCAACTGAAAAAAAAAACCAATCAACAACAAAAACACCCCTGACCTTTTCACATTGAAGTGTCTGTTTGGACTCTAGTAGGTTAGATGATTAAACTCTTGATGAAGTCCCTCCTCATATGGCTAAATACTACATGGAAGTATTTAACTCTTACTTTTGAAAGCAACTTTGAAATGGAAGACAAAGAGGCAGATTTTAATTTACAGAGCAGATAACAAATCACCCAGGGGAAGATTGGCCCACACGAAGTCACAGTGAGCACTCTTTACCCCATGGAGCCCCCCAGCATGCTACACCTGCCCTGCCCCAAAATTCACAATCTAGAGGTGTTCGTATGAGCACAACAGCATGAATGAAAGGCTGTAACAAGAACATAATTTGGAACAAGCCATTTCATTAAATTGCACTTGCTTCATTTCCTGAAGATATAGGCGATACAGGGCTTTTTTCCTAATTTTAGCTGTAGCAAGCTGATAGCCTCAGACTGTGACACCACAGCCCCAAGCTTTACTCTTTACTTATCATGATTCACAGTTAACTCAGATGAAAAAACTGTGAGAAACGTGGACTTGAACCTTAATTTCTCATGCTACAGGCTAGGGTACCTGGCTACTGCACTACTAGCAACTTAAGCACAACATTTGTCAATACTGGGAAAGTAAGTACCAGAAGTTTAGCGTTGATTGCCCTTTTCCTCAAAAAGCATAAAATTTTCTCCAATGCAGCATGCAGCCATGTTTCAAAACTTGAACTGTTGTTAGAAAATGGAGCCATCACCCCCCTCTGGTCGGTTGTGCTACTCATTTGGCAAAGGCTCAAATGCACCATGTCAGGAGGAAAAAAAAAAAAAGTGATGTTTAAATACAAAGCCCCTCCTGCTTCCTACACCCAGCTGTGCCCTCAAGGCAGTCCTGGCAGAGCCACCTGGGCACAGCTACTTCTCTTGCAGGCTCAGCAAGAGCAGGCAGTGATGGGAAAGCTGTCCCCTCTCGCCCACCCCCTCTCCCCTGAGTCATTCTCAGCTGATGGAGACGCTAGCAATCATGTAAGGTGGGTGCTGGCAGGCAGCTTGGATGCCTCAAGACAGCCAGTTGGCAAAGCCAACTGTTTACATCAGGGATCTCTTGCTGCAGGCCAGTTGAGGGGCTTTTGTCCAGGTTAAGTGAAGTGAAGGGGGTCCATACCCTTCCCTGCCAAGGAATATCCTTCATACGGAAGAGCCTGCTCCAGGCTACAGGGAAATCATGACTTGCAGAGATGCAACAGGACAGAAGGACCAGTTGCTGTCTGCTCCTAAAGGCATACCCAGATCCAACACATGGTCACCAGCCTCAGAATAACCCAGGAGATGTGATGAGGACTGGCATCCTTCATTACCCACGCCGTTGCAAGGGATCTTGTAGAAAGCGTTCGTGAGTACGTGGAGGAGGTATGAAAGTACAAGTGAACAAAATCCGTTTTGTCATTGTATAATAAGACCACCCTCCCCTCCCACACTGATCCTTGCTACTTTATTCCTACAGCACTGTGACATTATTTCCTCCAAGTTGGTTTAGGAGAAAAGAGTGGTTCCTCCTCACAGTTCCTCAGGACACCCATTTCTGTGCCTTCCCCCTAAGAGCTGTGGGTCAATATCCCTTCGGTTTTCAAGCTGTGCTGTTACGTTCAGGCCACTTGCCAAGGGTTGCTATTTTAACGGTGACATCCAGCAAGCAGGCATGTACACAGTGGCTATATGCAGAGACTGTCGCCTCTCAGCATAGGATTCAGATGGGCCTGAAATTACCAACAAAAGGCATAAGGTGAGAGGTGAAGGGCTAAAAAAATTAGGTTGCAGAGTATAGCGGCAGCAAAATTCAAGCCATCCATAATCAGAGACATTTGTGCTTTATTCAAGATAAAAAAAAAACCCTGTTCCAAAAAGCCTGTGACATTTCAGAATTACAGTAAGATTGAAGAAGTTTTCTCTAGGAAAAAGGTGACCCATTTCCTCAGACTACATCCCTCTTTAGCAAAAAAACTGAACACAAGCAGAGAGAAAGCCTTGAACATTCCCTAGTTGCTCCAAAATCTCATTTCAACAAAAATCAGTTTTGATGTATTTAATTTTCATTCCTAGTCATGCCATTTCAAACTCAGACATGTTTTGATGGAGGAAATAAAAAGACTACAATAAAATAAAAATTCACAAAGTCTTGAAGAAAGGCAATCTTTTTGCATTCTGCAAAGTGGCCTGCAATAAAAAGACAACCATGCTTTTTATGCAACATGTCATAAAGGAAAAGCTTTATTTTTGTCCTGTCCTATCCAGGGAACAGGCAGTAGTGAATACAAATACTTTTGTTTTCTGGGATCTGTTTGTGAAACTTCGAAGCACTTGGTTATTCATGCACATGCTTAGCAATTTCCCAATTGTGAGTCATGTTTCTTTTAGCTGTTATTTGTGGTACATGGACCTCAAAGCACTTTTAAACAAATGTGTCACTCTAGACAGAGAAGCTAAGGCAGCAAGAGATAAACAGCTTTTCCAAGGAAGAGATCTAGCATACAGCACAGCCATGAACAAAATTAACCCAGACCTGGAGCCAGGACAAAGCATTTTACCAGCAAGGACTAAAGTAGGTAGAATCATAGAATCATTTAGGTTGGAAAAGACCCTTAAGATCATCGAGTCCAACCATTAACATAACACTATCAGGTAGAGGGGGGGTCATGGCCAAACTTGCTGCTCCAGGCAGCTGCCCACCTCGCCTGTGCCAATAAACAGCCCTGCCCAGGGCCCTTGCTGCCTGCCCAGGGCTCAGTTCAGCAGCGTGCGCTGCTTCCCACATCGTACTCGGTAACGCTAAGGGTAGCAGTGGCGACGTGCAAACACAACCCCACATCAGCCCCAGAGAAGAGAAGCAGAGGCAAAAGTACCTGTCTTAAAATCACCGCACGTAAATTCCCAAATCCCAGCCCTTCGGGGAGGAGACAAGAGCCATGTGCTTCAATACATGGAGGGAGCTGGAGTCACACCACAAGGAGGGCATTGGACCTGTTCTGTAGCAAGAGTGAGAGGGATCAAATGCACACCTGTGGCATTCATCTTCTGCAAAGTAATAGGGCCCCAAAGGCTGTGACATCAATCTAATGAAATGCAACCCACTTCCTTCAGGAAGGTTATGTTGATTGCTGACTCTGTTGCGTTCAAATCAAAGAACGTGCCAGATGGTCTGGGAGAGAAGGCTGAAGACCTCCAAGGCCTCAAGCAATGCTAGTCTGTTACCACTTCAGGTTGTGCCTGTCTGAATTCCTGCAATTTTATGAATATACCATAGCCAGATGATACAGGAGACTATTTTAGTGTAAAAAGGACCACCAGAGTGCTTCCTTAGCTCACTGAGCTTCAAGCACACCTAAAATAGCTGAGAGGGGTTGTTATACGCATGCTGCGGGCATAAGATCTGCAGCATGGTGGAGGGAGGGAGTTCAGTGAAAGGGCGGTACGTGCAAACTGCTAACCGCCCCACAAGGCGCACAGAGCCACGTAAGCACCTGTACGCACGAATCGCTTAATTCAGCTACAAAGCAAAAGCCACTCACGTGCTAAGGTCCAGATGTGAAATTCAGGTCCTGGAGAAGTTAAGAGCAAAACCTCCTCGACTTCAGCATCCAGCCCCACGTGCAAAGGCATTCCCAAGGCCCAGCAGGTCTCTGGGCTGTAAGCATCAAAATTCAGGGTTTGGGACAGAGGGCTGGAGCTGAGCCCTGCTGCTAAGCAAAGGGCACAATCCCCTTCCCTGAACACAGGGCTCTCTCCTGCAAGGCAGGATAAAGTCAGCTGCAAAGATTTATAGCCTCACCATTCAAGGTCTATTTAGGGGGAAAGAGAAGTCAGCTGTGTGGGGAGGGTTGGGTTTTCGGTGGTGGTGTGGTTTTTTTTTTTTTTTTGCAAGGGGGGGGTGGTGTTTGGGGTTTTCTTGAGGGGGAGGGTTTTTTTTAAGTTTAGCAGGGAGTGAAATAGAGGGTGAAGTGGGTTGTTCTTTAGTAAGGGCTTTTATGTCTCAGATTTTCATTTTGGTTTGGCAGATATTTGCTTTCTGCTTTTATCGTGGCTCAAGAATCCTTTGCTGAGTCTGGGTGGGAGCTTCTATGGGGTTGGTTCTTCCCCTTTTACCTGCGCTGCTTTCTTCCATGATAGGTTTTTTGTTTGTGCTAAGTTAAAGTCAGGATCTCTCTGAGGCAAGGTACTGGAAACTTAGTCTGGAGGGACCAGATGCCACAGAAAAGCTAAAGAGAAGACCTCCCCTCATGGCTGTTTCAGGGGGTGAGGACTGGGCGAAGTAAAAACACCAGCTCCTATGCGAGCTAAACCCACACGTATGGCTGAATAAGGGATCATGTGCTATTGCACATCTGAGCCTCTGCTCAGAAATAATGAACTGGACCCCAGAATTTTGAAGCACATGCATATGTAGATATCTATCTACTGAACAAAACAACAATATCTGCAATGCTTTTTTATCTGCCTTCTGGGTTTTGAGATTTAAAGACTCATATTTTCTGGCTTTTCTCTGCAATCCTAAAAGACATCCTATTCTTATTTTTTAAATGGAAGTTGTGAGTTATACAATACTATGACTCAAGCTTGGAGTACTTGAAGACGACAGGAAAAAAGCTAGTATGAATCCCCCAACTCTTACAAATATCAGAGAAAAGAACTAATATCTGTGCGGTTTGGTAGAGAGCTGGTCCCGACGTTTCCTGTTACTGACTAGAAACCTCACAACCCCCCTGCCCGAGCAAGTGTCAGGAAGAGGGGGGACAGGGCAAAGTCTGCCTCCTTGCCACGGGCTAGGTAGTTATCCCCTGGGGTACAGCCCTCCCCTCGCCTGGGCGAGGGTAAACTGCCAGATTAGCTGAGCTGCTGCTCAGGCCAGCGGGATGCTTTTTAGCACTCCCCTCCATGCAGAGACACTCAGTTTTCTTCTTTCGGCTGCTCTTTGAGGGAGTTACTTCCCCTCCTCATGCTTCCCAGCCCTCCTTTCTTTTTTTCTCTCCCCCAGCTGTTGCATTGTGCTGAGCAGTATAGATTTAGGGTCCTACAGACCGTATTCTTGTGGCAGGATGTAGAACCTGGTGTAAACTTCAACTTGTTCAGGGCGGGGGCTGTTGCAAACCTGATGGGGGGGAGAGAGGCATCCTAAAACTGCCTACAGTGGGAGGAATCAATTATAGGGCCCTGTGTAAGAGCATCACCCAGAGGCCTCCACAATAAATGCATGTTTATCTCACTCAAATACTCTCTCTGCAGCAGACCTGTTTGTCCCAGCTCCTTGGACAGTTACTTACAAAGCCCAGCTGCTGGCAAATTTGCTGATCTCCGGATATAAGAAGCAGCGACTCCATACTAAGGTGTTTTTTTGCAGCTCTGGTATTGCTCCTGCTTTAACTTACTCCCAACAGAAGATGTACTGGGTATTCCCACTTCCCTGAGCCTCACGCCCCTGCCTGCCCATCTCCCCTTGCCCCACTTATCCCGGTGGTTGGAAGGGCAGGTGGTGGCTGTATTTAAAGCCTCAATCTTCCTGGGCACTGAACCGTTACAAGCAGCGCACTCATCAGCAGTGCTGAGTTTCACTGACTGATTGTTTTCTGATTCTGTTTGACATTTTATCCTGGCTGCATAGAAAACTTATTATAAAATCATGTTTGTGTTCCATAGATTATATCTGTGGCTCACTGCAGCGGGAGTACGAAGCATGACAGACAGAGTCGGAGGTGCATGGCTGATGAAAGCCCCTGCCAAGGTGACAGGGGCCAAACTGCAGTGCAGTCACCGTGTTTGCAGAGACGAAAATAGGAGCCCCTTCATCAGCCCCAGGTTATCCTGGGGGTAGTTTAGCTGTTGCAATTCTCCTGACCAGATCCGTGCCATACGCCACGAATAAATCTTCTAAACACAGATTAGTTTTATATTAGATGACTGCAACAGTCCCTGCTGCTATTAAAAATCTGTTAGTCTTTCCCCCGGATAGCCCCAGGCTAGAGCCTGCCATCCAGTTGCACCTGTATCACGTCCAACAGCCTGCGGTAGAACTAGAGAGAATTATTATTTAGGTTTTCAGTCGTTGCTCGGGTTCTGGGAGCAGCCAAGGCCTGGGAGATGCAGTCTGTAAAGAGACCACCTGTGCTGTCCTAGAGGTTTAGGACTGTAATTCTTCAAATGGCAAAACGCTGTGCCTGGCAGAGTGGGAGATGGGATACTGTGACCTTGGAGGGTCTTTTTAGTCCCATGTTCCTTGGGATGCTAATTCCAGATGCTAAAGCCTTTCTGTCCCTCCACCGTCTTCCATGTGAGCCGAAAAAATGGTGTCCTGCAAGATCAGGTAGGCACGGCAGCAGAAGAAGAGACACTCTGCGTTGCGTATGCCACAAAACCAAAGCCAACCCTTTTCTAACCGTGCTTTTTCCATCTTCCTCCTAGCTACGTTTCCCGAATGCCTCCCAGCAACGCCCAGAGCAGTATGACTGGGATCTGACCGGTGGCATCCAACCTTCCTTCCCTTGGCCTCTCTCCTGGGCAGAGCTAAATACATGGACTAGCATTTTGACTGCTTGCCACAAACATTCCCAAAACAGGAAAGGTGTCCACAGGACAAGGTCAAGTAGGAAAACCAAGTATCACCTCTAGAGAAACAAGTAGACCTGGCTTGTTGGAGAGGTGGAAAAGTGTTATAGCCTCCCTCTCTCCAGAGCTGTTTCTGGTCTCTAAAACGTGCATTTCAGGAGGGGGCTCCTCTATTTCCCCCGTTCCTGAGTACAGACAGATCTGCCAGATTCTCCTGCCCACTTCCACTGCTCGTCTAAGAGGAAGCGGTCCCCCCTCCTTCACACGTTGTGGATGCTGGTGGTGCAAGAGGCTTCATGTCAGTGGGGCTGGCCATCTGGAACAACCTTGGTGTATCTCTCCATCTCATCGACTCTGTTCCGTTTCAGTCTCAGCTGAAATTGTATCTTTTTTCTCTCCTCCCTTGCCTGTGACTCTCTTATTTTCTCCCTCATACTGTCTCTGCTGCTATTTATGATTTATTCTCTGTAACTGTCCTATTTAATGCTGCAGGATGGTTGGGAAGATGGTTTCTACAATGTTGTAGAAAGCAAAGGGGTCCTGTCATTTACCCATCACAATGGAGCTGACTAAACACATCCCAGCGTCGTGGGAGATGGATATCTCACACCAGCACCCTGGACTCTTTGCTGCCCAGTACAGTCAGGAGCATAGTGTGAAATGGCCACAGTGCCTTGGAGAAACTGTCAAGGAGATGCTTACGGGGACTTCTGGCTAAAGCAAACAGCCTTCAGGGTCAGACCAGGGTCTCGTCTCCTCTCAGTGAGCCTAGGGCATCACCTTACTCCAAAGGGACTGAATGCCCTTTCCTGGAGGAGCAGCTTGGCATGTTACAAACGCCACCGCACAGTCTTCATCCAGGGTGGAGCATGCTCTCCAGAGCCCATGGGTCCTACAGCCTCACCATTTCTGGAAACCCTGGGATCTGCAGGAGTCAGATCAGCAAAACACGATGAGTCTGTGAGGATTCTTCCTACATTGGGATTTTTTATCACGCCAGCGCCACACTGCAGCTGGTTCTGGGAAGGCCTCTGCCCACACACTAAATAAATTCTGGTGCGGTGCGCTGCTTCTCTATGGAAACCGTACCCTGCATTTCTCTCTATAGGATTTTTCTCATTTCAGGCTCCATAATAAATTAACGAGAAGATGTTTTCGTTACACCAAGCATAGAAGAGACTCTTTTCTGTACTCGATTAATCTTTAGTGATCTATATTAAATATTTATCTGAAGAAACGAGGCCTGTATTGCAGCAACATTTTCTATTATGAGACTTTATCATATCAAAAGATATTTTCCTGTCGCTGACTCCTTCATACATACCCAGCCAGAATTTCCGATGGAAGGGCACCCTTTTTTTTTTTCTTTCTCTCCCAGTGACCTTTTCCCTCCATAACAAGCTGCTGATATGTTAGAATTTACTGGGTTATAAACATTTTTTATCGAGTAGGAGGAAGCTGGGTGATTTGGCACCAGCTTCCCTAATAAAACCCAGGGGAGAGGATGTGATGTTTGACACCAATAAAGGCATGGAAGAAGCTGCAGCCTTCTGGGATGCTGGTCACGAATGACAAGGGGAGTCAGTGAGTGTCGGTCACGTAGCTTCACTCTGCCGAGGCACTTTTGGAAGGAGGCCAGCTTGCTGGCACGGGAGAGGGAGCTGGGAGGGACCTGGTAAAGGGCTCCTCTGTTCTTTCCCAGTGTTACTGAAATTGTGTGATCTATCACATGGAGCAGGGAGCTGGGATTCCTAAAACCTCTTTTCCTGCAACTGGGAGGTGAAGAGACACTAAACAGTTGAGATATTTAAGAAGGGACAAGGACCTTGGTGTTGGGTTCAGGCACTGGTCCTACAAGAACATGGAGAAATCGGATCATAGTTCGATCTTGAATCAGTGGTTGAATTTACTACCTGAGACAGACCTGACATTGGCTATAGATAAACAGAATTATAATTATTTTTATTGACATAGTGTCAAAAAGAAACCCAGGCACAGGACTCTGCTTGTGCTGCCAGGTGCTGAACAACAATGCAGCAAAAAAGATGGTGCGAGTTCACCAAGAGCTCACAACCTAATATGTCTCTGCCTCCCAAGGGAGCGGTGATTTAAACTGGTCAATAACTAACTCATTCCACAAAAACCTGAATAAATCATCTGATGACTAGATATACACACATTATAAATGTTTAGTTCTGATAATATATGACTGAGCTGTTATTTTGACAAATAGCTAGTGAATAATATATTTGATGAACTGCATATTTTACTAATGATTAATTTATTCGTTCGAAACAAACAAACAAACCCCATCCTTTTCCTCAGCTATCATAAGGAACCCTCAGTAATGGCTGCAAAGAGCTTTGACATCCCTGGATGAGCTGTGTCTGTTATTCCTCCTTTTATCATTGTGTATTTCTAATGATTTATTACCAGGGATAATAAATCCATGGCTTACGTTATGGATGGCCTCATTTAAGATTGTGACAGATCCTGTTCAAAAGCTCCTGATTTTATTATGCCCACTAAAATCTACAGGAATTTGGCACTTAGGCAGTTAAGTACCCACACAAAGTGTTTAAATACCTTTTTTAAGTCTGGGCCAAGCTTATCTGAAACATCATCGGCTTCTTCTGACTGGAGACAGAAGTGGTGTGGTGGGGGATAGTTTCGGTAGGGTGAGTTACTACAAGATGGTGGTCTATAAGATTTAGTTGAGGACTGCCCTGGCTGTAGTTCCTTCTCTCCCTCAGTCTTAATCCCATTCAGAAATATCATTTCTGTGAGTTCACAGAGAAGATAAAGGACCAAAGAGCAAGAACGCTTCCTCAGAGCTTTTCTGCAAAGGCGGACTGATTGATTACAGATTGGACGCTGCTCCAACTTCCTTTCCTAAATGAAAAATTGAGAGCTCTTAAAAATTGAATAAAATATGCCATTCTAAGAAGGATTTCCACTGGCATGAGCACAATAGGAGGTACTAGTGAGTCGCTCAATATTTCTGTGTGCACTGGCTAATCCTTTACGACTCAGTCCCTTTGCACTGTCCCTGTGGCACCTGATGATAACTCATCTGTAATTGGTAAGGGCTTCACTTTTGTGTCTCCAGACAAAGCTTAAATCGCTCACGTTTGGGAGAGCTCTGACTCCAGTTGCAGCTGGAGCTGTCCAGGAAATTATTCCTTTTTGTAGCTACTTTCAGGGCTGCAGAATCTGGCTTTGTTCCATGCTGGAAGAATCTGGAACAGCTTGTAATGTTTTCATTAGACAAAATTTTGTCAAAATAGCTCATTTCTTAGATCTCTCTCTTTCACCATAGTCACTAGTGGCCAGAGAGGCCGGGACTTCAAAAATATGTTGAATCCAATTTATCAGCCTGAAACACTATACTACTAACAAAATAAAGCATTTTGACAAAACCTTACTTTGGAGAAAACATTTTTCTACCTCACTGAGATAATTTTATTACACCTAAAATGCAAAGACACTGCCGTCCTGTCATTTGCCTTCCACCATCCTTGTAGAACTACCCCGGATCTGCTCCCCTTTCGGTGCACAATCCCCACCGCTCTGAGTGAAAATCCCACCCCAGTGGTACAAACATTTGCAAGACTCTGACAGAGAGATGAGCTACTTCTATACCAGCTAGCAGACAGCAGCTGTGCGTATAAAGTCTTTACCTTTGGATGCTCACCCACAATCATACAGGAGACAACCACCAATGGAGTTCATATGTTCAAGTAGGGAGATAAAGCACTGTCTTTTTAAAAGACGTGATGCAAATATCTCAGTCCCCAGGAGTGAAAACAATAAACTTATTTTTATGACTCTTCTGCAGAAGAAAATTAAGTCCAAATACAGTGGCAATTATCCTGTAAGCTTATTATATAGTAGCATTCAGCCTCTTCCACAGTCTTGGTTCCTCCTTTGTTATATGCTGGAAGAGCTGGTAGGACTTTTTCTGTCCTCTATTACAGAGCCATTTCACAGGAAGATATGCTCAGATTTCCTTTAATCCACCATAAGCCATGCAAGATGCTTCAGCCCCCCCAATATGTGCATGCACCTCAAACCTCAATGCTCATGTCTGCACAGAGGCAGGTATGAGGCTCTGGAACAGCTACAAGCATGACAGCTCTGCTACCTCCCTACCTCTTCAGGGTGCGTGACTTAAACTGAATGTGGACAGCCTGCATAAGCATATATGTGGAAGGCAAGCTCACCACTTAAGGGTGACCGTGGCAATCTCCCTTCATCTTATCCCAGGAACATCCCTGTCTTGGTGCGTGTGCAAATATTCCAGGAATAAAGTGCCCCTGGGTGGTGCATATACCTCATGGAAACTTTGGAACAAGTTGTTTCAACATCCAAAGGCTTTTCTCCCCTTTCAGATCAATTAAGTTCATCTGAGATTATCAAACAATTAGCAAAAAGTCAGTTCTGACATTGCTAACTTATTCACACGTGTCTGTTCGGTGTGCAAGCTTGTGGTAGGATGGAAGACTCGAGAATATATTTCTCTTTGGGTTTGTGATGCTATTGCTCTGTGGCTTGTTTTCCCTGCTTATGCATGCTGACGAGATTTACTATTATGAATTGCCCCACAAAACCACCTTCAAACTCAAATTTAATAACCTAAGTATTATGAAGATCAATATTATGGCTACTCTCATTCATATGATTAGCACTAATATGATTTTGGGAAATATTTATGCTGCAGTAGTGACTAGAGACCTGGATTAAGAGGAGACCCTCAGCATCTCTACAGAAGAAAAGACACTATCCTCTCCAGCTGTGTACTGAAGTGCAATACTCAATCTTCGAGTCTCCACGGGTTTGGATATTTTATGTAAGTTATCTAATAAGATAACAAACCAGCCTTACAATCCCTACAGCCATATTGCTAACTGTTTGAAAATCATGAGTCAGGCTCCAAAAAAGAATTAAGAGATTGGTTTTAAAATTCATGAGACTTTTTAAATCTGATAAACTTCAGGGTTTTTTTTTTTCCTTCTTTTTTGTCTTCTGCTTTCTGAGTATGTAGGAGTCGTCTTATCAAGTTTCCCTCTGCAATTATGAGGGCCATAAACTTACTTTAAAAATTGAGTTGAGACTCTTACATAATCACAGGACTCTAAAAGTGTGGGCTTTGAAGAGACGCTAAATAGCCTTGAGATACAGTTCATCACGTGACTCGGCAACACTCGCCTGCTGCATCGGTACGGCACAGTTTTCAAATATCAAATACTCCCAAGAAAAAGTCGGGGTCTTTTACGGGTGGGAGGGCGGAATCTGAGGCTTTCACAGTCTGTGCATGAATGGGGGGTAAGGGGAGGAAAACAGGGGGAAGAAAGACAAAATGCAAGGAGAACATATTAGTCTGGTGGGGACTATTCATTTAGCTTTGGCTGGAGATGAAGCTAGCAACCTTCTTTTCTTGTTCCTGTCTCTCCTGCTTGCTCTTAACCATGCAACACGCAGTTCTCCCTGTGTACCAAGGTCTCGTATTAGCCTTACCCAGGCTGTGTGCCTGCACTCCCCGGGGAGAGCCCCGGACATTTGGAGGGGAGTAAAAAGTAATATTCTTTCTGGGTTTTTGCTCAAGAGCTGGAAGCTAACACTGAAATATTTAATGCTGAACACTCAATAGGCAGGTTTTCCTTTGCTGAGAGGGGAAGAATCAGTATGAAAGAAAGGGGAGGAAAAGCAAAATGAGGTTGGGCAGGGATGCACGGATAATGAAAACACCTCTGTCCTCCCGACATAACGCTCGGTTTCACCTCCTCCTTTCCTCCACCTCCAGGTAGCTGCGGGGAGGCAGTGTCCCTCACTGGTCAGCGTTTGCATCCTCATCCAAGCCGAATCCCCTGAGTGCACTGCGACGGTCAGCTACCGACATCAGCGCTTAAACCCCGTCTGTGCACCAGCAGACCTGCCAGTCGCTGCCGGTCCATGAAACCTTTGTTTGCAGCTTGCAAAGGGGCACTTTTATTGCAGAAGTGACAAGATCTCTAGACACATCAGCAGCGCGATCAGTGTCAGGATGATTGTAAGAGCTATCACTAAGTCAATCAGAGCCCAGAGACAGGTCCCAGTTATAAGTTATAGGGGAACAGCTCTTTCACTGGCCTTTCGTCATACTCATTTATGGGAATGAGAGGCTGTTGCAATATCAGGCATATTTGAACCTCCAGACCCTGGTGTGCTGGCTGAGAGCATAGCCATCAGATAAGGTTCTTCTTCCATGACCCTTGCCAAAGGTGTATCCCTGGGAGATGGAGAGGCTTCTCCTCGACTGGTCTCTAAAACATCTAGTTGCTCCCTGCCCTTGCTAAAACTGATGGCAGGAGAAAGCACAGCATGGGTGTTGAAGGCTTGCATGCCATATAGGCATAACAAAGAAGTCCCTTCAATTTGGGCTAAGTTTTTTTTCCTAAAATTAGGAAATTAGTTTTTTTTCCTAAAAAAACCTCCTGCCATAATCCCAGAGTAGAGAATTTCCATGTTGCTTCTTAAAAAGTGCAGTGCACCATCGGCACAATTCAGCCTGCAGGAACACAGTGGCAGTTAGCTGGCTCTTGCCACCTCTAGACGATGGCTGTGCACAGGCAGAGGCTGTGTTAGTGTAAAATTTGGCCCTGCAAGGCTGCGTGAGAGCCGCGTACGGCAAGGGAGGGCATGTTGGTGTAATTCTGCCATAGCACAGCTTTTATGGAAACTCCCCTTTCTCCAAGCAAGTGCTTTCATTGCAAGCAGAAGCACAAGCAGGCCTGACCTGATTGGGAATTTGATGTAATGGCTTCTTCTCCCGGCTGCTTACCCCTCTGCTGGGAGCCGTCTGCACATTAAAGCAGATGTTGGTTGCACTCGGGTCATGTTTCCGAGCTTTCTTTTGCAGTCATAAGGGCTAGAGACACTTCCCTCCCTCCCCACACTCGTTTCTTAATTAAAGCTTAAATTCTGATGTCGTCACATGACTGTAGGAGCAGAGCCCCAGGCAGGCATTTAGTGCTGTGTGTTGTCAGCGGGACTTTGATTTAGAAGCATAGCAGATACTTTAGAGAATCCCATCCCTCCGCTACGCCCCAGCCTGGCCCTGCTCGCAGCTGCCGGTGTCAGACCTCAAGGCTTGCCTTTCAGAGCAGGTGCTGGAGCAGGTCGGAGGCTTTCCCACGCTGCAGAGTATGGGGATGATGGGGAGGATCTCCGTCCTGTTGAAACAGAGCGGTTGGAGAGCCAGGCAGCCGCGAGGAGTCTGGCAGGGAGGGAGGAGGAGGCAGCACCTGCCTGCAGCCTGCGCTGCAGAGTGCCTCCAGCCTAGACAGCTCGACGAACGCGAATACCGCTGTGACCTGCAGCTCCCATCTCTACCCCTCTCCTCCCCTCCCTCTCGGCATTTCTCACCTGATGGGACGTATTTAACCAGCAAAAATGTATCCCTGCTGAAGGGAACCTCATTGCAGTAAATCCTTCGTGGTCACTGTGTCAGTGGTGGAAGGCTGCAAAGTGCCGCGGATGTGAAATTGGGTCTGATCACCCGAGAGACAGAGCTTCCAGGCTTGGCCACCAGCAAACAGCATCCCTAGTGCACAGACCCGGCAGCCTGAATACTGCCTTCACCCTGCTCCCCGGAGCAGAGCAGGTACCTGCCCAGGGCTCTGCAGGGGAAGCCAAGGCTGCACCAAGCCGCCCGCGTGCTGTGTCAGCTCCTTCCCCGGGCGCGCGTGTGCTGCGGCACACAGAGGAACCGCCGGCTCCGCACAGGCGTCTTTGATTTCACGCTGCCTGGAGAGGAGATCCTGGCACAAAGGGCTGACCCAAACCCTTCTCCTGCCCTGCTGCAGGTAAAGCTGATTCCTGGGTTTCTTTTCAGATGTGTCCTTGGGTTCTGGACCTAGGCTTGGTAGTTTAACATGGGAAACCAGCCTGGATGGCTCTGACTGCCCCGGTGGGACGCATCTTGTTCCATTTACAGAGGCTGGTGGGTGGCAGTCAGCAAAAAAGAAAGGAAAAAACCAATATTTTCTGGAACCCGAGGGAAACATTAGAGGGATCCAGAAATAGAAAAACCCCTATAATAGGTACAGTCATGCCATCTCCCAGTGCTACTGGTGCCAGAACAAAATTATTCCATGCATCTAACAGGATGACTTTTTTTTTTTCAAATGTAACAGCTTCTCTGCTGAAATAAGCATCTGCCTGATTTAAAAGCAGAATTAATAATCTGCTTACAAAAAAAAAAAAAAAAAAAAAAAAGAGGGAGGGCTTCTCTTTGGTTTTTTACCTTTAAAAATATCCCCCAAAGCCACTGGACCATAGTCTGCTGGTCTGAAGAAACCTGAGATGAATGTGCAGAGTCATTGCTGTCGCAGCACGCTGGGGAGCAGCCTTGGGAGGCCTGCTGGGCAAAGCCCTCCACTTTTCATGCAGGGGGAAAAAGATCCCCCCACCGAGCAGAGGGGACTCTGTAGACAGCTCCCTCCTAAGCCAGCAGGATGCAGATCTCTTTGGAAAGGTTCAGTGACTAAAAATATTTGTCTGTGCTGCTTCTGGGATTCATTGGGAGCACGGTTAAAATATTTCATTCTGGATTCAGAAAGGGAATTTTTGTGCTTGAGCATGCAACTCTGCAGAACTGTGCTAACGCTCAGCCGATCCAGCTAAGAGCTTACCCGGGTCAGCAGGCAGGGCAACCAGTTAGTGATATGCCTTTCTAGGCAAACAGCTCACGGGCAGGCTTTTCTCCAGAGGAACTGGCGTGTCCTAACCACAAGCGCCCTATCAGCATATGAACTTATCAACTGCATTGCTCCTGCGCCATTCCCTATAGCCTGGGCGTGCGCTGCCACGTTGAGATGAGGGTCTGCCCTTCCCCAAAGCTTGGCCAGATGTTCTGTTCTCAGCAGCTCTGAGCGTATCAAAGGCTGGTGCCATTTATCCTTCCATTTGCCCTCTGTTCTCAAGAATATCAAAGAGAAGGAGAGGTGCGTCCTTCTGTCGAGTCCTGCAGCTGCCAGTGACGTTTGCAAGCCCTCACCATCTGAATCCAAATGCAGCCAGAGTGTCTGCTCCTCCAGCCCCGAAGAGGGCCAAGCTCCTTGTCTGCTCAGCCCAGCACCCTCAGGACTAAGCGCTGTACAGCTCAGCCCGAGCCATTCCCTGCCATCCCCCACTCCTGCTTTTATTCTGCTTATGCAAATATATTAAAAGCTTCCCATACGCAGGGAGACGCATTATGCAGGGAATGTAACAACACTGGTCCCTGAACTGCATGAAAAATGAAGGTTGTGGCTAAAGGAGAGGCTATGTGATGGTTCACGCCCATCACTGAATGGCTCATGTTTGCCAAGCTGCGTGTTAGATCTAGTGAGACAGGAATGTAAATTGTGGCTCTCTCGTAAAGTTGCATAAACTTGTAGTAATGTCATTTTTAGATTAACATTTACATTGAAGAGAACACTAGAAGGCTTCATTGTTTACATGCACTATGGAAATAGATTTAAATTTTTGGTTTACACACATTTATTTACAAGGCAAAATTTACTGATTACAAACCAATGTACATCACTCGTTTACATGCATAATGTAAACTATGGAGATTTCGTATTTTTTGCCATGCAATGCTGTACGGATTTCCATTGCTCATTCCACAGAGAGGCAAGAACCTCCTTTCATCTCAGCTCCCTCTGTCCTTCAATTGCTGCGTTGCCTCTCCTAAAAAAGCCTTGCCTCTGACTGAAAAACATAAAAGTTGATGTCCCCTTTAAACAGCTAGCATAAAAACCTAATAGGAAAACCTTGTCAGCAGAACTTCAGCATGACTAAAAAACCCAAAGCAAAGATTAAAAAGCCTAATAGTGCCTATCAATTTGTACCAGTGCAAAGCATCACCTTAATGCTGTTTGACAAGAACCTTCACGGTGCTTTTTTGGATGCTTCAGGCATCCAAACAACTGGAACAGGACTGAAAACTTGCCAGGATAGGTGTGTGAGAGAGGAACTATGACTGCACCCGTGTTGTACCGTCTGTCTCAGACAGTAGCACCCAGGTATCAGCATCCACCTTATTTTTGAAAGAGCATGAGCCTTCCCACAGCAAAGCTGCAATCCTGCTGCTCGTCCTGGCTGTGCCTCCCTTGCCCAGCACTGCTGGGGAAATCTATTTTTTTTGTTTATCCTAAGATGCTAAAAGCTGAACCCAAGGGAAGACAAAGCTGAACTCTGGGGAATTTTAAGATTTCAGAGGCACAGAGTGAACAACAAGGGCAGCCAGTCTTTTTTTTTTTTTTCCTCCTTCCCAAGGACATAAAAACTACTTGCAATTTCAACATAAATTGAATGAGCAAGTTGAAGAGCAAACAGCTAAACAAAATACACTCAAAATCAAAATGTTTCCCTTTTGACATTTTTTAAGTGGCATTGGTTGACTTGTGTTTTGAGATGAACTTTTATGCCTTAAAAATTGAAAAAAAAAAGTTTTTCACTGGATTAATAAAATGAAAACAAGCAGCAAAGCTTAAACCTTTCACTGAGCCTAAAATGAAATGTTTTGATTTTTTCATTTTACTGAAAAGTTGAACAAACATCCATTTCAGATCAACCCGTTTTTAATGTTATTTTTGTTCCGTACAACAAGTGAACCACAAAATCAATTATTTGTACAGATTTAGTGACCAGTAGATTAAATTCAATGCAATAGAGAGACAGCAAAAGGAGTCAATGAGGAGTGGAGAGATGGGAGAAAAAGAATGGACTGAAAAAATGGTGGAAGCAGCTCTAATAGATCTTGTCTCTGCCAAAACTTAGCACGCATTTTCGCAACCACTTTAATACAACTTTAATCCGCATTGCTGCCAAAAACAGCAGTCTCACCAGTCCCCTTAGTCCCCTTCCTGCCTCTATCCACACAGTCATATCCCTTTACTATCACCTGACCACACAATAACGAGACCAGAAAAGTGATCTGGTTGAAAATTAACTTTTTTTTCTTTTTCTTTTTTTCTTGTAAAATCACTTTTCTGCCAGATCAGTTCTTCAGTTGTGGAAATCACAGGTTTGCATGAAACCTGCCTGGAAGGTCTGGTGAAAAGGCAAAACTTCCATAATAGAAGCTGCTAAAAACAATCATAAAAACCTCTCATTCACTAGCCAGATTGTCCAAGTCCAGTGCCTGAATGCAGGAGTTGCATTCTGCTTTCTCTTAGAAATAATAAAAGCTCATAACGCTCCCAGACAGACAGCCAGGGCAAGCAGCCTTATAAACTGCAGTGCTGTGCGTGCAGGTCCTGGGGCAATGCTGGATATGCTAGAACAGATTCTCCGGCCAATAAATTGGTGAATTTTCCTTGAAGTCAACAGCTTCACATATTTATGTCACAGAGAATCTGGGTCATTGTTTTTAATTTGTGGTGCCATAGAACTTGGAAAGTTTTGTGAGACCAGATTTTTTTTTCTCCTTTCTTTATTTTTTTTTCCTTTAAGGGAAAATTTAAGCAGCAGAACAGTATATGCATTTCTAAGTCAATTGTAGCCTGTGCTACATGCACAGCAAAGATCCTCATTTCATGATAATTCTCTTCCTCTTTGCTCAGGGAATGACACATCTAAAGAGCAGGTAGCTGCTCAGATTTGTGGGTTTTCTAGGACTACATAAAAATCTCTAGTGTGGCTGAATGCATTCAGTAGTGCAAATCCCTTTATGAGCACCCAGTTTAGTGTCCACTCTGAATCGGAGAAACAGGGAAATCACAGAAATGTTGGTTAGATGGGACCCTGGGGGTCCTTAATCCAACCTCCCACTTGAAGCAGGACTATCACCAGCTCCTGAGCACATCAGCTGTGGCTCTTGTCCAGCCAAGCCTTGAAAACCACCAAGGATGGAGATACCCCTCACCTCTCCATTGACCTGTCCCAGACCTGTCCCACCCTCCTGATGAAACTTTTTTTGGGGGAAAAAAAAAAACCCAAACAGCTTTTTTTCCCCAGGCACCATCCCAACCAATTTATATCTAGCTTGTGCAGCCAGTTACTCACAACCTTTCCTGTCTCAGGAGCTGTATTTCCTTTTTATATATCCAGGGACCTTACTGTAACGAGGGTACATAAGCAATCTGTTTTGTCCTGTCACTCTGCAGACGGAGGGATGGGGCAGGACTGGCTGGTTTGTTGTCACATCCCCCACTAAGTTTTGAATCTGTTGGTACATTTTAACCAGACTCGGCAGAGGTCTCAGGAGTATTCTGTATTTGCAGGTTTCATGGAATTAGGCAGCCTCTAAATGGTCCCGCTGCAGGAGAGGCTGCAAGGTGAGCAGATCTCCCTTTTATACCCCAGGGTTTCCCTGCTCTCTTACATAGAAAGCCAGATCTCCCGGTCCTTACTGTCATTTCAGAAAATGGAATTAAACTCCCACACGTGGAAAATCCACATTTCTTCTTGTACATGCACATTCCCCTTCCAGCCCCGTGTGATCATTCACTTTATATTGCTGTCGTCCCTTACGTCCAAACGTCTTGCAGCATTTAATTAAGTCTGCCCAGAAACACAGAGCAGACAAATGCTGTCATCTCCCATTCTCGGGGGGGCGGAGAGGGAACCGAGGCACGGAGGAGTGAGCTTACCCACAGCCACACCATGAGCCCGGGGCAAAGATATAAATACTGCCTGCATTACCTCCCCGCCAGGCTAACCGTGAGTCCCTCTTTCCAAGGCGGTGTGTCCTGTCCCTGCTTTGCTGTAGGAAAACCGGCAGTGGCAGCCTGTCTACCCAGCTGGACGAGACCATTTCACCGCTTCCCTCTTTGCCTCCCGTGTCTCACCTCTGGCATTGAACAACAAAGCCTCGTTTTTTCTAGAAAAGAATTCCTTTTTCTCGAACTTGCTTAAACTGAGCAGCATCATTAGTGAAATGCCTCTGTTTCAGTGCTTCTGCCTGGCTATTTGCATAGTGTATTCAAGTGCTCAGTCTACTGTTTCTTTTGCTTTGCCTTATAGCTAAATAATCAGTTTCTGGGAGAAGAAAAAAGGACAACATAACAATATACTTCAAAGAAGTGGACTGAAGCTGTTAACTACTGTCTTGTGGTAACAGGAATGTTTTCTGGTCTGAGCAGTGCCCTAGTCCCAAAGCCAAGCTGAGCTTCATCTGTTTTCCAGCCTTCGTGCGGTACCTAGTACCCAAGGCTCTCATGACTAGGAACAACACGGATAGTGATAATGAATATTCAGACATCCCACAAACCACTCTCAGCATCTGCCATCCTATCTGCATTAGCACCAGAGTGCACAGATAATGATCAAAGCAGCATTTTCCTGCCAGAGGCCCCCCTAAACCAGCCTTATTAGTATGAATCGGTGCTGATTAATGTGCTTCCTTAATGCAATTGTATCTACCCCTACTGACCGTGATTTAATATAAAACATCTCCCCTTTTGCTTGCCTTCCTACTAATATCGCATGCAAGGTGCAAACTTTGACTGAGGGTACCGGGAAAATCAGTGGCACAAGTTTTGCGAGAAAGAGGCCTAAAATCTGCTAAAATGCAATACCCAGAAGGAGGGAATGAGCCTTTGGAGACTGTAACAGCAAACTGCCTTTCTGTGCTAGGGTGGTAGATTGGGAGTCAGGCATCCTATGAGGAGATATCAGCAGCTATGCTGTTCTACAGCGATTCTGTTTATGCAGTGTATAAAATAGCCTTGCTCGTTAAAACAGGCCCTTTGCTGGCTGCTGACAGACTTCTGGACCTCCGCTATGATGGAAGGAGCGTTGCATGTTTTAGTTTGGTGCTGCTTCCTTTTTAACATCACCTGTAAAAATGAGAAAATGCTGCGTTTTGCCTTACGCTGCTGGGTAGCGCTGGCTTTATCTCTGTGGGTTTTCAATGCAAATGACACGGTCCTAATGCGCTGTGTCCGTGCCCCCGCACAGCAAGACACTGGGGAAATCACCACTAAACAGGCGACAGTGTTTCAATTAGGGACGGGTGAGGTCCTCTCGCCTGATTTCACATCCACTCCAAATTCTTGGTTGCTGTGGCTGGCTTGAGGTCTGCCTTAGGAGAAGAGCAGTGGTCAGGTCAAACCTCATTCAACAATATCACAAGTGCCCCAAGGAACTGTCTGACTGAGGAACAAAGAACAAACCAGCCAACCAAAAAAAGTATGGGAGAAAAGGAACGTCGAAAGAGAAGACTACACAGAAAATTCCCATGCTCCAGATCAGCTGCTTTGCTAAGGAAAGGAGCGATACCCTTAATGTAGAATATGTGCCTCCCTTGGGCGAGTCTACTGCAAAGAGCAATTGAGAGACATCATTTGGGAGGAAAGAGGCTTCTATGCTGGAATTAAACAGTTGACAAAATCCCAACAGCTTTACAGGTTCTCGAAGTCAATTTAAGGAGCCCACAAAATGAGATTTTACCCCTGTGGGTTTCAGTAAAATGATATGTTCTGGAGGGCGTGTGTGCTCAGAGTCCAGCTCTTAACTGCTAGAATGGGCAGTTCACTAATTCACTACAGCTAGACTGATTCTGACACTCCTTAAAAAAATGTGTGGGCCCAATTTTTAAGTGACCAGTTCTGCCAACAGGGCCAGATATTAAAAACAAACAACCCTCCAACATCTAGCCAGCCTCCTACCTACTGGCTCCATCTGCCCTGCTGAAGCAGATGAGGTTTTCCCCTCCTCCTCAGCTGACCGCAGTTGGAGCAAAAATTAGTCCCAGAGAGTGTGTTTCCGAAGCGCTCAACTCCCAGCAACCCAAACCATGACACACATGGCTGGATTGCCCCAAGCCCTCAGAGATCTCTTTCAGCTTAGTGCATGGTATTTGGCCATGAGATGCATCCCTAGGTGCCCTCGCAGTCTTCCCACGTCTCTCTGAACTCTCTACCTAACTATATTCACCGCACTCTGTCTCACCTCCAGTTTCTTTTGTGAATAATGACTTCTCCAGCACCGTGACCAGCTGCAAGACCCTTCTCAGACACCCCCACACACCCACGAGTCTCCTGTGCATGCAGAATGCTGCTGCCCATTTCCTCCCATGTTGGAAGGAGGAGGACATTGTTCTCCCCATGCTAGAAGTGTCTTTCTTAAGTGCTTTGGCAATATCCATCAAAGATCCATGGAGAAAAACAGATCCCTTTCCACTTCTCATGTATAGAGTTAATCCTGAACCAAGATAAGCCTTCAAATTCTTAGCAGTCTCCCACAGATCAAAGGGGAAATTGTTCCTCACCGTTTAGCAGATAAAACTAGCTATCACAGGCTTCACATACAAGCAAGATTTTAGCTCCTTTATAAAGGTCGGGACAGCAAAGCCATGGCGCAGGCTGCCTGCTCTGGGTGTGAATTTCCCATCATGGGAAACCTTTCAGGAAAGGCTGCCCACAAACCTCTGTCAGATGTGACACAGGTATGTCTGAGTCTGCCTTGGGGAAGAGGCATGGATTAAATGACCTCTCAAGGTCCTTCCACACCCGTTTCTCCATGATTCTTAGAGACAGGATCCCAGGCTTGACGGACCTCTGGCCTGACCTACAGTGACAGTTCTTAGATCTGTCTGAACACATACATTGCATGCATTTCTCTCCCACTACAGCCCCTGTAGACTGCTGCGGTAGCATTCAGGGCTGAATAGCTCTTTAGCAAAGGGCAGAGCCAGTGCCAGGGGCATGGCGTGGGGCAGAGATTTGCAGTCTCGATCAGAGTGCATGTTGTCAGGCAGAGAGCTGGGAATATCCACAGGCAGGAAGAAAGTCCTTTTGAAAAAGGCATGTTTTCTCTGCTCCTCTGTGCAAGCAAAGACGGTGAGACGTGGAAGAGTGGCAGCATAATTTAGAGTTTTTGGGGCTGTCTTCCCCCCTGAGCTGTTTTGAATGAAGAGGACAAGCCAGGACAATATATTCAACCCATGCTAACCTGCCCTTGCTCTGCGGGCTGGTGCGAGGGGAGGGGATCCTGCACTCCCTGGAGGCCATGGGACAGGCACAACTCATTTTTCTTCCCCACACATAGATGATGTCTCGCACGTCGCTATTACTCTGCAAGTGCTTTTGGCTCTCTGCCCATGGGAGAACGCTGCCTGCACGCATGTGGTTTCCCGGCTCCCCGCATCCCCCAGTCATCGTGTATGTGTTATCTGCGTGCGTGTTGCCAGTAGGCTATTCACTAGTACTTTCCTACCTACTAGTTTACAGGGTTGTGTTTGCAAGTGGTTTTCTGAAACACAACAGGACTATATAATTATGTAAATGTGCACATGTCTATGAGAGTTTTGCAGTTTCTTTGGGTTTTAGCACAAATCTCATGACACTTGCTGGCTTATTCCCCTTCACTCCAAAGCGCTTGCTGTTTTAATAGGAGGCTCATATGAGCACCCCAGCTTTTCTTGTTAAAATGAAAAAAGAAAAGTGTGGTTCTGGATATCACAGCTGGCAAGAAGAGCTTGAAACAGGCAACAACAGAGGCTTCAAAATGTAGAAGGCAGAGGAAAATCCAAATTCTGCCTATTCTCTGTAGTTTTTTAATTGGAAGACTTTTAAACCAAGTCCTGGTTTAAAACAGTTGGGGGACAGGTCCAACTCACACATGGAGATAATCTGCAAAGGTCTGTCTGTGGTAGGCAGCACACAGCTAAGGCTCATGCACAGCAGTGTGAGAACTGCCGGACTGATATGTGTCTTGACATCTTTCCGTCTGTTCTTGCCCATGTGAACCTTATGCTATTGGCAGTTCACACGTATGGGTTTGGTACAGAGGCTTGGTCTGCCCATAGGTACACTGATTTGAAAAACATGCTTGTGAACCTGCCTATGAACTTATCTGTCGCTGCAAATGAAGTACACCCACACCCTTGGTCTCTTTTTATCTCGATCTATGGTGTGCACATTGCCGTGGCACCGCAGTGCCTTCATCTCACTATCAGAGCATTACATCTGAGTCTTTGAAGCAATTTGCATTGCCATCTGAGGACCATGAAGAACCAAAGAAGCGTTTCCAGGTGGAATGGGAACAATGATGCATCTCCCTACTGACTACGAGCCTTGAGCCCACGGGAACTGCCCGAGTTCCCACCACCTAACAACTTAGCCAAGCTACGGGTGCTGTAGGAAACCAACGTACCTGTATATTTTATATCTGGTTGTAAATCCTTGACGATGTCTTTCCACAAAGGATAAGTAGCTCCGCGAGTGGTGGAAAGGCCCCCTGTCTGAAATAAGCCAATCAAATTCCTTGGAGACATGTTGGTTGGTAGCAGCTGGGTCCTGGTGGGAGGGCTGTACTAGTATATGGTCCCATATAAACAGGAGGTAGAGGAACTCAACAAGCCTCCAGTTCATGCTTTTCTGTCTGCCTTTTTCCTCTCATTCTTGCTCCATTCTGTGGAGTCCTGTTGGAAAAGAGAGGGAAGAGGAGGAAGGAAAGAGAGAGAGAGAAGTGGAGGGGAGGAGAGGGAGGAGGGAGAGAAAGAGAGAGTTTAAAAATGGGAAATGTTTTGATCCTTTGACAACTGTCTCTCAGGGTGAAAATAGACATGAAAAACCAAGTTTTAAAAGACTTCAGTCTGCCTGGGTTACAGCTTAGAGTATTTGGCAGTGTTTTATTCATGTACCTAAGTGGTGTCTTTAACCTCCTGAGCATATATCACCTTTGAAATAATCGGGTCCTGACCTGAGACATCCTCACCCCAGCTTTTCCATCATTTCCCTCGTGAAGTTCTCCGCAGTGCCGCAAAGGCGAGTGAAGGCTGGGCGCAGAAGGTGGCCGCACCCTAGGCTACAATTACGCCGTTATTGTCCCTTTAATGCTGTGCCAGAGAGACGTGTCTTCTGCTTTCATGTCTCTCTGATGATCTGTAATCCATACTCCATGCAACCTGAGCAATCTATAAAGACCCAGCTCTTACTTTAAAGTGTTGCCAAAAAAGAAATAAAACAAAATAATTACCCAGGCTTCAGTGATGAGCACAGGCGGACACACGGACACACACACACACAGAGGGACACACACGACTATGAAATCCTGCCAAACTTTGAAAGATAAAAATCACTTCAACCTGCTTTCCTGCCTGGGTGTTTGGGAGGTGTGTGTCTGGCGGAGGGGGAGAGGGTCTGTTGCTATTTCGATTACGGTAGGACCTCGAGGCTCTTCCCGAGATCAAGGCTCTGCGGGGCGACATACTGAACATGCATATTCAGTGTCGGAGATTTACTACGGAGCTTAAGGGGATGCTTCACACCCCCTGGGGCAGGGCACGCTGTCACTCACATGATGGGAGAGTGGCTGTCCCGCTGCACCCCCCATCGAACGATGGCTGCGGACAGCCCTGCTACGAGCCAGCTCCTCTCCCCGATGTGTTTAACGGCTAAGCAGACAAGACATATGATGAGTGGGAAGGGAAACAGAGGGGTGAAATGCCTTGCCAAAGGTTACGCAGCAAGCCACAGATACAGCTGGAAGAGAGCCCTCTCCTCCTGACTCCCATTTCCAGCATTTCAGCCATTAGATCATCCACCTCCGCAGTCATGCTGTTGGCGTGATGCCCTTCTCTGAACGAAGCTGTGTGCTCCGTTGGTGGAAAGTGAGCGGCTTTCTTAGCTGGCACCCTGCTTCTGGTGTGGACCCCCTCCCCTTCTGCTTCTTAACCACAACGTGGCGGCAACAGCAGCCCGGCGTGTTGGGTTGTGCTTCTCATCGCTGGGAATTGCTGATGCTGCTCTGAAAAAGACCTCTCCATACACAGGACGTGTTCCTCCTCCTGCCCACCTCCTGTCCATCTGGCTGCCTTGATGAGTTTTGCGGGGGATGTGCCAACACGGAGGGCATGCCCGGGTAGGCAGAGCGATCTTGAGGCTGCATCCCCTGCTCTGGGAGCACAAACCTGGCCAAAAGTTGTCCTCAGGACAGGCGATACCCACCTACGTCTGCGGAATATAGTGCAGAGAGACTGTAGCTACTCTTTAAAGCAGGAGAAATTAGGCTATGCAGAGCTCTGCTACAGTGAGATCTAGCGTCAGGCTTATTTGTACATCTCCAGAAACCCTTCTGGTTTTGAGCCTGAGTCCACCAAAAGCACTCTGAAAGTCTGTAATTCCTACAGAGAAAAGGTTTTGCTGAGAGTGTAGGAGAGGCCAAACCGAGGTGTGCTAGGGGTGCCATGCACATTTGCGGCACTGCGTGTGAACGTGAGACCTCGGCTGGTGTGAGCAGCCCATAGTATAGACCAGAGGGCATCAGCTTTTGCAGCCGGCGTGGCCACCTCCTCAGCTCCAGGAGCTTTCAGGGGGAGCATGGCAAAGCTGCAGCCCGTGGCAGCGAGCGTGCATGTCTTCTGCGCGGGCAGACTGAACCCGGGAGTGCGACGGGGAGCACAAGTGCTGAGAGTGTGTGCGTGCCGGAGTGTGTGGGAGTCTGCACGTGTGCACAGCATGTGTTTGTGGAGCTGCAGTGAGCTCAGAAGCACTTGACAAAACGGAGTTGTATAAGTCTGGTTAAAAATGACAGTCAGCTGTTGCATTACATGAAGAAATGAAAAAAATGAAGTATGGGAAAGTCAACGAATGTTTGCTTTTTCTGTTGGGCACATATAAACTTCTTTCCAATTGCAGTTAGAATATTACTGTTATTAAACCTAATGGTACCTGTAGCTCCTGACTGCGGAGGCTGTTCCTGTTCTGGACGCATGCGTTTAATATTAGTCTTCACCACTGACTCCTACTTCACCCAGAGATGTGGCTGTTCTCGGGGCTTTAGACCCTCACCTCTCAGAAAGGAGTGTTTCTACTTTACCTTACAAAACTGGGGTTTGGGGAGTTTCTAGCCCCACATTGAGGGGAATACAGTATATTCCAAGTGGGCTACAATATAGCTCTGCTTCCACTCGCAGTGGTCGTGAACCCGAGGTGATTACTGGGAAATGCTCCCAGCTACATCCCACCCTCGGCATTTCCAAATTCCAGTTCAGGAGTTTATTTCTCCTGCTTCTCCACCCAGGCTGCTTCTCTGCCTTGCTGCTCTTTGCAGATCTACACCGTCCCATCACAGTAAGCAGCTGCAAACTCAGCATATTTGCCATTAGATGGGTATGCAGATTTGCTGCTGATAACTATCAGTTGTTCTGTACACATTGTCCAAACTCGCTTGGTTGTCTGTTCATTAAACTCATCCATAACTACTTCCTTCATCAGCCGGCCTGGATCAGTTTTCCTTTAAACATTTCGCTTTCTATTGAATTTCTGTTGCAAAGAGAGGAAGGGAACTTTTATGTACCAAAGCGGAGTGACAGCTCACCTCCAGTTCCCAGCACAGTGCAAGTGCCAAAAGAAATGGGTTTCAGAGAAATCCCAGTGTGTCCTCCCACATGCAAGCACTGTACATTGGGGAAATATCAGCTTATAAAAGAGAGGAGATATTCACTAATTCCCCCCACGCACCTCTTCATCCTCTCTTCCTTTCCTTTTATGTCAAAGTGAGAGTCAGGATGATTAGAGTTGTGATGGGTCTTAACCAAGGGTTAAGATATGGGGAGAAAATGTCTTGAGATCACTAGAAGAAATGGACACATCTCCAGTCTGGTAGCTGGCTGTAAGTACCAGTGCTGAGAGCAGGGAATGGTGCCTGAGGCAATGGAGGATGGCAGAGTGCAATTGGGTAGACAACTATCACACCATCAACTTTAATTTTTTAGTAGTATCGTTTCCCCCCCTGTAGCTGCTGTAGAGATGTTGTTGTGCGTTAAAGATTAATACACACCACGGGGCTGGTCCCCATGGAAGTTATAAAGCTTACTAAAGTGGGATTATTTTCTGTCTAAGGCAATATTGTGAGGTGCATTCAATTTAACTCCTAACAAGTTTGAATCTGAAATTACTTTGTTAGGTGTCTTTATGGGGCTCCACTGATGTAAGACATGTTCTGGGGATTTTGCAAAAGGGATGGGGAAGAAGGGGCAGGGAGGCGATGTCTCCAAGTATATAGCCCTTGGGTGGGAGACCCAAGACTAACTAAAAGCTAAATCTGGAACAGAAGCAATCTCTGCACTAAAGGGGAGGCTTGGGGAAGTCAGACACTGGGTTTTGACCCAGAAATCCAGCATTCTGCTCAATTCTGCCCCAGACACCCTCTGTGATATTGGGTAGTGCCCTTACATGCCTTTTTGCCTCACTTTCCAATTATCAGCATGGAGACACAATAGTATTTGATGACTACTTGGACCATGAACTTGTTGGAGAGGCCATCATCTGGGTATAGCACCTAGCAAAACGCAGTCCTGCTGCCCACATGGCTCACTGGGTGTTCCTGTCCTGTAAGCAAGGAATGACAACCATCTCAAGGTGTCAGCAAGCTTTGTAAAGCAGCAGTTAAAAAAATCCAAGCTACAAAGCCCATTTCCACTCAGGAGCACAACAGAGCAATGCAGTGATCTGGGTCCTTCTGATTCATGTCAACAAACATGATCATGCAATTGTCACATCTGTTAATAAGCACGATCGGTGAGTGAGGTAGGACATGGGCTGGAGTTCACAGTAAATAAGTACTGGGAGAAGAAAATGTTAGAGGTACTGATTCTGAGTCACGTTACAGTCGGCTTCCAGCATTGCCCATCCTGAAGGCACATCCATCACTGCAAACGGAGATTTCTGTTACAACCCCTTTTAGTTTGTTAGGTGGTTTAAGATGGTCTTATTCTAAGCTGAATTCAGCCTGGAACATTAAATGTTCCTTGTCTTATGACTCTTCAGGACTCTGGGAGGAAAAATAGGCAAGTACTTTCTGTAAAGTGCAAGTTGTATTTGAATGTACACTTAATTTCACTGTGATTGATATCTGTGTGTTAATTATATTCTATTTTAGGCAATACCTTTGCTGTCACAAGGCAGTGCCTTTTATCCAAGGAGTTCAAATTGAATTAGAGACATTAATTAAAGCTCTCAGCACTCTAGTAAGGCAGGCAAGTGCTGCTACTCCCATTGTTTCTTGAAATAAGAAGAAAGGAATAAAGCTGGGTGTCTACTTAGCCACTTAAAAGGTAATTTTTATACAGTGGGGTAGCTCAGAATGATAGATTTTGCACAAAACGATATTGCAAGGTCTGTTTCATAGGAGGGAGGCTGCGTAGCCCCAGATCACTGCTATAAACGGGAAGGCAGAATGCAGGAGCTCTGACGCTCCATCACTTGCTGCAAACATTCCACTACTCCTCTGGCTCCTGGGATTTTCTACCTTTCTTCTAACCCCTGTACCTTTCATTTATCCCTTCTATTAGATTCAAATTGATCTTGCACACATCCCTTCTGTTTTCTCATGCTCATTGTTGTAAACTATTTCCATCAGAAATGCAGACTCAGGAAAGAGAAATTACTGAACGCATTATTTGCAGTAAAGAAATAAGTCCCCTATCTCTTTAAGCTTCATGCACCAATAATTCTTTCTTGTGTCCCACATTTGGTTCTTGGCAGGTTGAGAGAGGTTTCTGCCTGCTGCCATTTACCAGAGGGAAGAGGCTAACAATTGCTATTTGTATCTGAAACACTTCTGTTCTGCAGCAACTTCACACGCTGCTTTAGGATGCGGATAAATTAGTAACAGACTAAAGTGTCAAGGGAGAGATGAAACAGCTTATGTTAGTTTAGAGCTCGACCCTGTAAAGTGACGAACGTCTGACCTCATTTCAGCAAACAGCTTAAGTGTATCCATAATTTTAAGTATGGGAGACGCTCTCCTAGATTTTATTCAACTATCCCTGCTTTAAGTTAACTGTACACTCACGTTCCTGCTAGACAGGTAACTACTGCCCCACACCTTCAGAATTTAACTCGTGTTAAGTTGCTGGGTGTAACTGGAGCAATAACGTTTATGTCCTGCACCTAATTCAGAGATGGCTCAGGGAAGTGCTGGAAGGCAGTTACTGCCGTGAAGCAGCTTTAGCTGTCCTCTGGAAACGCTGGCCAGCAATCCAACCAAGCCGAGGACATCTTTTGTGTGTCAGGGCCAGGGGAAAACAGGGAACATGGATGGAAAGGGATGGGGAATTCAATCTGTTAGGGTTTGTTAAGTCATATGAACTTCTGTGGATAAACCTGAGCCGTGGGAAAACAGAATTTGGCCATTTCTGCCCTAGATATCTTTATAGCTCGAACTACAGAGGCTGATACCTGACTAGAGTCAGGGATGGAGCTGCAGTTCAGCCGTGGCTCTGACTTTCTGGATGACTGTGGCATGTAACATCCTAAAATCCCAAATGATTGCAAAGCTATTTCTTTATGGGATTTCTCCATTTCAGGCAGTGATGAGTGAATCTCTCCCCAGACCTTGGTAATTCTGCACTGATCAGTGTCTAAATTTGCACTTATTCTTTAACCATTTCAGTTTAAAATATACATGAGTGGTTAGACCTGAAGGTTATTCATCAGCTGAAACATTTTTGGCTGAGGAAAGGCAAGGAGGGAGGATGAGAAATACCCCTCCAAAAATACCAACACAGTCCACAAATTCACTTCACTTTTGCCAAATTGTTCATGCTGAAAAAAATAATGATTGGGAGATGTCAGTGTTTTGATTGTGAGAGCACCAAGGGGAAACATTTCCAAATCTCCATTTGAAACTACTAGAGCTTTTTCTTTTTCTCCTTTTGATTTGTCTTTCCAGCCTCTTAAGAGACAACAGTGATAAATATATTTCTTTTGACCCCAAATGACTTAGAGGAGAAAAGGTTCTTTTCTTTTCAGTTTGTCAACACTTTGCTTACAACTTGTCAGAAGATTCAGTGAACCAAAACCACCCTAAAAATCCTTCGTTATTAATGCAGTTCAACCAGCAGCCTAAAGGGAGCAGGTTTTGTGCAGAAACTCTAATTACTCCCTGCCTATAGCGAGGTGAGAATCACTCTGGTAACAACTAGGTACCTGTTTTCAGCTTGTTTTTCCCCGCACTTCAGCTAATTATAAACTACTGGTGTTATTATGATGAGGATGAGAGGTTGCTTGAAACTGTGGCAGGCATGCAACCTCCATCAAGTCACAACATCAGGCGCTGCTGGACAGAGGGAATTAAACTCCATTAGTCCTCATCATAAATCTACTAGCCAAGGTGCCAAAGCCACCGCTCTGAAATCCAGGATCCACGGACACTTGGTTCAGGGCTCTACTTAGAAAGGGGCTCCACCTAACACTGCTCAGTAGATTGCGAGCCGAATTAAAAGGACCTTCTGCATGTGCACACAGATATGTGGTGAAGATACATTTTGAAGACAGTCCTGCCCGATGGTATCGTGCTAGGTGCTGTACAAACAGAAACCAGAAAGGCGGTCCATGCCCCAAAAAGCTTACAATCTAATTAGAAGACCAAGGACACCAGATGGCCAGGGACAGATGGGGGAACGCAAGGGAACAGTGAGATAATACCGCTCAGCGGGCTGTGGAGCAGTGGTGTCAGCACACCAGCAGCCCTACTGTTGGCAAGATTTTGATAGCTATTGTCATAAATGAGAGTTATAAATAGGGAGGCTGGATAATGAGCTAGCTTTGTAGATGTTTGTGAGGAACTCCTCTCATTTGTGAAGTGGCAGAGATAGAATGAATATAGATGATAATAATAATGATAAATTGCCCTTTTCTGAGCTGCTTATTAAAAAAAAAATATGGTGGGTGGTGAGCAGTGATTTCTATTAAACACTGCCCTGAACTTGAAATTATTCCTACTATTATTAAATTATTGTCCAAGCTAGTCCACTTCCCCATAATTTCATTCTAAGTTACACAAAAATGCAGCTCTGTCTTCTGTCTTCCGTCTTCCTCAGTATTTATACACCTCATATCAAAGTGCAGTAATCTCATAAGTGTTAATAGGTTTTTATCCTTGCAGTAGCTTTAGGAGATCGGGAAATTCTGTTTTTCCCATTCTGCAGAATGGGAATTGAGATACGGGGTAGATTAATGGCTTGTCCCAGATCATTTTATAACTGCTTCAGGAATTCAACCCAAATCTCTTAAGTCTCAGCTCAATGCTACGTCTCCTTGCAGTACCCTTCCTACGCACCTTCATGCTACTATTCCAGAATTAGCTAAGACTTGCCACAGAGTTGCTTTGAATTTTTTTGGATTGCTCATTTTATGTCAGAAAAATGCCAATTCATCAGAGGCAAAACACTTTGTAGAAATTTGTTGATTTAAGGGAAAAAAAGCATTTTGATAAAGTCAGCTTTTCTTTGGAACAGAATGTGTCAAGTGTTCTGTTTGGAAAGGATCGGTTCAAGATTGTGTTTTGTTTTTCATTACATGTTGAGTAATATACATTAAAAATCAAAATGAAGTGTTTTCTTAAACAGTATGTTTTGACTGAGCCAAAAGAGATTTTGTAATTTATGCATAAAAGGAAATGTCCAAATTTAATACTTTTCTTGCATTTTGGAACAAAAAATACCTGCAAACCACACACAATTAATCAAACAAAAATCATACTATTTCCTACAATTTTTACTGGAAATTTGAGAAGAAGAGTAATCTGAAAAGTAAGTTCAAAGAGGCCTGTGTCAGAGTCTGGAAACCGTGGTTTTTGCTTCTGTGTGCCAGTCTTGCCTTTCTAATATATTCCATTGCAACAATTTGGACCTGTAAGCAGAAAGCTTGAAGGAAAAAAAAATCGATTCCAAAACTGCCCTGAAGAGCAATAATGTAATGTTCAATCCAAAAGGTCAACTGTAATCCCACACCTGACATTCTTTGCAATATTTTTGTTGTTCTGAAGTTCATTCCTGGGCAGGGACTTGACCACCACAGCCACATGGACTGATCCCGCTCCATAGGGTTTGGGAAATGCAAGCTAACACTGCTTATTTTGGTATGCTAGGAAGCTGAGTTCACCTAATGATCCTTGCAAATGACATACCATCCTGTTTTTCTTGCCCCACAGAAAGGAGCTTAGCTCTTGACCTGGGTCTTTTGTGTTTCTCAGCCCTTACTGGAGGAGCAGAAGGGGTTAAAATCCACAAGCCATTGCTTCTCCTGGTACAGCTCCTGCTGCTTGGATAATGACAGCCCTGCCTGCCAGGATGAAAAGCACCATTTAACTCAGCGCTTCCTATGGGCACCAGGTTCTGCCACCGTTCACACTGGATGAAGCCAAAGGAACCAGGGGCAGCTGAAGAGGGGAGGGAAAAGGGACCCCGAGTTGTGGGCAGTTGCAAATTCTGGCCCTGGGCAGATCCGCCTCTTTTATCACACTGAGCAGATGAAGAATTTGCTGTGGCCATAAAAATCAACCCGTGCATTTAGCTGCACCGGCTCCTGCAGCCACAGCCTCAGACCCTTGTGCAACAGTCCTGCCAGGCCACGCCAGAGAGAAGGCGAGACCTCTCAAGGACGGCATGGCTCAGACTTCTGCAGAGGAACAGAGCTGTAACCAGAACCAGGGTGAGGATAACCGGTCACTGACGTGGGCTTGATATCCCTGCAACTACCTGACAGATACTGCCCGGTGACTGAGAGGTGTGTGAAACAAATCGCTGATTTAAGTATTTAGGACAGATTCCTTTAGTGCGTAGGACACTGGTCTGAGGCTGAAAACACTCAGGTTCAGCTCCTTCTACTGCCCTGCCACCCCATATAGGGAATGTTATATGCACATTAATGCACAGGAGCTTAAATTCAGACTAGAAATGTGAGCTAGAGTGTGTAATAGCCCCAAATAACACCATTTTGGCAGCTTCTGAAACAGAAGCCAGAAATCTTGAGTGTAGGTCTCCTGCTGTAAGCATGCATCTACGCAGGCTCTGCAGTTGCAGGTTCTGCTGGAAGGTCTATTGAAGTCAATGAGCCTTGGGTTGGATCTCATTGCAAAAAGATAATCAATATCATATTAAATCTTAATTCGGAATAGCATATTAAATTAGAAGCTCAAATTAACCTGAAACTGCGTTTATATAATTAGAAGACTTAAAATCTGTGTATCACGAAGGTGGGAGAACTCCTAGCCAAAGCCATTCTCACCAGCCTTGAATCCCAGCGCCAATCTACCCGCAGCACTGCATTTCAGCCTCTTCCCTAAACCCTAAGCCTGGGATTTCCACTGAGGCCGAAGGATGTGTGGAAAATAAAGCCGCCTCATACTTCCCAGTATTAATCTGTCAAACACAGAGGGCTGTTACCAGCTAGACCCCAACCGATGCCAAGAACTGAAAAATCCCAGAGGATATTGAGAATCTGCACTGGCATCTCACCGTCACAAATAGCCTCTTCCATCAGCGCACCAATCCTGCAACACAGATTCGCTCAAAACTGAAGGAACTCAGTCCTTGCTAGGATTAAAGTCCAAAACCACTCAGGTCTGAGCATCTCAAACATTAAAGCAGTTTGGTACCCAAGTTTAAGGCCACCTCTAGCTGTGAATTTTATTTATTTCCTTCTTTGAGACTGTTCTGCTCTGTGCTAAATCCATCTTCTGACCACCTGGAGCGTTTGAGAGTCTTGGCTTGTGATGCTTGTCTGTTTAGATAGACTGTAAGTAGAGCTGGTCAAAAAATTTTGACAGAACAGTTTTTCGTAGGAAAGCGCAGTTCTCTTGAAATCGAAACGTTGCATGGGAACATGTCAATTTTCACAAACTTTTTTATGTTTAAAGTGTCAAAACAAATCATTTTGATTTTCTCTCTTCATTTCAGTTATACTGAAATGTTTTATTTTGAGGAGATAAACACATGATTTTTATGTTGTTTCAATTAATTTGCTTTGACGTTTTAAAATACTTTGCATTGTATTGATATATGTTTAAAATATACTACATATTGCATAGAATATTTGATGATGTTTTATTTATTATGTGTGTTATCATTATACAATGCTAAATATTTCCCATGGCATTTTAGTGCTTCAGCACCACAGAAACAGAAGCTATTGATGGTCTCAAATTATTATTGTTTTTAAATTTTTAGGCCATAAGAGTTTTGTGGGAGCATGGTTCTCATTGAAACCAGAGCTTAAAAAAACCAACCATAAATCTAAAGGCGAGGATTTCCCAAGGAAATAACGTGTCCATTTTCCAAGCAGCTCTGTCAGCTCAATGACTGCATAGCACAGCTCCAGTCCCCTCTGCACATCAGAAAACTAACTTCTCTGCTTGTTAAAAAAAAAAAAAAAAAAAAGAAAATGCAGATTTTCCCAGAGTGGAATTTGCATGTAACATTTTCATGAGCATCAGGGATTTAAAAGTCTGAACACCATTGACCTTCTGGGGCCTTTGGCTTCCAAACCACTTATGTACTTTTAAAAGATATATTCCATCTCTTTCTTGGAAGTCTACCTGGTAATTTTTTTTCTTCTTTTAAACCATATTTTTGCTCCTCCATACATAGCAGAGGGGAATTGCTACCCATGAATTTGCAGCATCGAGTCTGTGTAGGTGGTGGTAAAAGTGGGTTGAAAAGAAGGGCAAGGCGCGTGGCAAAAGGGAAGGAGAGAGCGGCGGCGCGGAGCAGAGCCTGTAATGAGGCAACTCTATTGATTCTTCATTTCATGGATGAAAATGTCCCCAACAGCTCCTGTGCATTCACTGCGGTTCGATAAGAGATTGGGGGCAGCGGGTCTCGGTACCGGGGGCTGCGCACTGTAGTGCTGCCAGCGCCTGTTCGCAGGGCTGAGCGGCGAGAGGACAGAGAGTCCATTTTAAATGTACGTGCGGAGAACAATATCTACAAAGGCAGGGCCGTAATACAAGGCTGTGCGTGATGGTGGACGGAGCAGGAGGCAGAGCGTGCCTATGCGTGACCACCCTCGTTTCCCTTCTCCTCCCTTTCATCAGGCTAAAAGAAAGTTTAAACTGGTGGGGAGGGTGCTCCTTCCCATTGCAAGGCTGCCAGCACCCCTCGGAGAGAGAGGTTAGTCCCGACCGCCACGTGGGCTTCGCAGGGGTGAGCATGGTGTTTTGTGCAATGGGAATAAAAAGGAGAAGCCTCCCCAGGCTTTGGAGGTTTATTTAAAGCAGCGGGGGGGCTTTTCTGTCTGCTTTTTCTCTTAAAGGGACATGCTTCTATCACCAGGCACTGTAGTTTGAAATCTGAATTCCCCCACGCAGCTGCTCCAAGTGCACCTCTGCATGCAGATTCGCCTGGTTGTCTACTGTCGCTCCAGCTGGCCTGTCACTATAGATTACAGCTTTTTGCTAATAGTGAGTACTGCTGTAGTCTGAGACTTCCATTAAAAGCTGATGTTTCCACCTCCCCGCCCCACAAATGGCTCCATCCCAGCCGACATTTCCGTACGCGTGGCCTCATCTCTGGGGTGGGAAAGGAGCAAAGTGCCTCAATTTGTTTCTGTGTTAGGCAACCATGGAACAAGTTGAAGACAGAAAAAGATGTTTGAGGATGATAGATTTTGCAAACTGTGGATTAGTTACTTGAAAGTTGATCTTATCCCTTGTCATCAGCACATCCGCAATATTGTAGCCCCATCCCTGTCAGCAACAGTGCGACTGAGCGCTGAATTACCCCCTGGAAGAGTCCTTGAGGGAAATGCTTCATTACTCCAAGCCACACTGTGGAGTCTCTTTGGAAAGGAGGAATGCTCCTGCAAGGAGAGATTGCCCATCCATGCCAGACACTGCAAATCATTAGCCCTTATTGCCAGAGGATATGAAGGCTGCTGACAGATCAAAAAGAATTGGCGTGGACACTTGACCTTTCTCCATTGCCAGGAGGAAATCACTGACCAGGAAGAATAGCACATGCTCTACTAGGCTCTACAAAGGGAGGGAAGAGGGTCTGGAAGAATTCAGAGCTATTTGTAAAACAAACACTGCTGCTTCAGCACAACCTGTGCAGTTGGCCAGCGTTGCCATCACTGGTGGGCATGCTGAAGGGGTGAATTCCAGTTTGGCATGTGCCAGGCGCCATCAGAACTCCTCCTGCTCCAAAGGGGACATTCAGAACAAGGCTCTGCCCAGAAGGCTTTCTTGTGGATGCTGAAAGATTCACACCTTTGCAGGCTGGGAACAGGACAGGAGATGCTAAACTGTAGTTTACAGTTTCATTGGCAGAGTGTCCTGCCAAAGGGAGAGAGCAGTCCCGTCCACCAGCATGCACACAGCTGACTTCTGCTAGATTTTCCCCACTGCTTGATGGATCCCACATGCCTCTGCAGCCTCCCAAAGTGACTCTGTCTGAAAGCAATCCAGAGCAGGCATCACACTTACTTCTTCAGCAGCCTGACTCCCAGAAAGATCCTGTGCAATCAGCTGGCCAAATCCAAATCTGAAAAAAACCTCCATCACTGGTCATGATTAATTAATTCTACTTCGACATTCCCCAGGGCACCACCAGCTAGTCAGAGCTGCCGGAGAAAGAGACACTGCTGTGGAAAAGGAATAAACGGACTTTCCTCAACTGCAGCCATGGAATTAGATAATAAATAGCTAGACAGATAAATAATTTTCTGTGAGTGTTAAATCAAATGCAGAACAGGAATACAACTAGCTGGCTTATCCCTGTGAAATCAAAGGTGTTTGGAAGGAGTTTCCAAAGGAAGAAGGGTATTTAGAGTCTACTCTGCTCATGGAGACGTAGCCCAAAGTTATCTATCATGTCTAATGTGACTGTTTACAATGATAGACAGCTATTCTTGGACATTTTATTCTTGGTATAATATTCTTGGACCAAAGCAGCTCAAGGAAGCTTCCTCCTAATTTACATCTATGTTTTCCCCCTCCTCCTGCCTGGATTGCAGGCTAGACAACATCCCATGGCATCAACACCGTTTCCCTCCACCAGCTGTTGTGAGCTTGGGCTGTATTCCTCAGAGAGCTACAGGTATCAGCCCAAAGTACAGATTGTTCAGCCGCTTCTCCTGTCTGACCCTTAAATGCCTCTCCCCCCTAAACCCATACGCTCTATCTATATTTGTCCATTAACCACGCAACAGAGGCTCCAATGACAAAAATGTTATTCTGCAGGACTTGAGGAAGTCAGCAGGAGTTCCAGCAGCATCCCGGATTCAGGTACCGACCCTGCGATGTGCATTGTAGCAAGCAGATGGTGGTCTAATCCCTGCCAGCATGCAATGCCCAGTGCGCAGAGAGCACCCCTAACCCCTGTCTGATTGAATATGCATATTCGCATCTGATTTTACCCGAGCACTAGAAGTTCCTGTGCACAAACTTATCCAGATGAATCAAGTGCGAGACACCCAGGTTTGAGGTCCTGTCACAGCAAAGAGGAGAAAATCTGCTGGTTCCCCTTTGCCCACACGTCTCCCAGTCCTGCCAGTCTTTGCTCTCCTTTTGGGCCCTGTATCCCCGAGGAGGCAGGTCCCACCTGCCAGAAACCCTTATGCCCTTCTCCTTAGACGTTCGGTTCGGACCCTGCTCCCATCGCAGTCAGGGTTTCCGAGCCTGCAGCTGGGGCCTCTGCCTTCCTGCACACCTTCACCTGAGTCTGAAATGAGTTCAGATCGTTCCCTTCCCTCTCTCTTTGCTGCTCTTCTCCTTCACCCACCTTGCTCCTTCTTTATCCACCGCAGCGGGCACAGCCAAGACACGTTATTAACACTTACCACTTCGTTAGTAATCTTCTACAGGAGGAGCAGAGGAGGAGAAAAGAGGAAAGCATGCAAAAATGGAGAGGAAGGAAAGTCGAATTAAAGGAAGAGTACAAAAAATTGAAGGTGTGAATGAGAAAGTGCAGGAGTAGAAGTAGTATGAGAAAAACCTAATGGGTGAGAAAGAGATTTATAATTACTCTGCAGTCTAGTGAGAGGGCAGGGGAATGGAAGTCAAGACTGTAGGCTTCCCTATGTGCTTCTGCTACTGATTTACTCTGTGAGTTCAGACAAATCTTTTTCTTTTCTCCTTTTATCTCCCACCGCTCTGTACCCTTTGAGTATATGTTATTTGAGGTATGAATTGTCTTTAACTGTGTGTAGCATAAAGGAAACTGCAATCATAGGCACTAAAGATGCGAGACGTTATTTTTAACACATACTAAAATTAGCACAAAAAAGTGCTTGGGGATTGACTGACAATGTTTATTAATTCAGATTGAATCCATTAGATAGTTACTGTCAAAAAATCAGAAGGGAAAAATTTAAAATAATCAAAGCACATGACTGCATTATTTCTTAACTTAAATGCTTCATATTGAAATGTTTATGAAGTGGATCTAAAAGGAAATGAAAAAAAAGAAAAACAAACAAAAGTGAAATAATACAATTGTGAAAAAAATTTCTGCAAAATTTAAAGCTTTGAAGTGATTTTCTATTCTCCTTTCCTTCTAGTCCCACATATAAAAAAAGTCTTTTCATTCTTCCCCCCACCCCAATTATGTTTGAATTTCTAAAATTAATTTTTTCCCTTCATTTTTTGTTTCAGAAGCAAACTGAAAAAAAAAACAAAAACCCCCACATTATTCAGCTATCCCTACTAGGAATTACAATAACTGTCTGTCAGATCTTCATAACAACATGAGGGATCTCAGCAAGGCTGAGTTTCTGTGAATTTCTTAAGCTGATGACTTTCATAGTCCTTTGCTCTCTTCTAGTCTAAACCTGCATTCAACAGAGAACTTAAAGTAAAATAATTAGATTTACAGAAAAATAAATGAGCAAATCCTTGTATCAAAAATGAGAGAAAAGTTCCCAGGAAATAACCTGAGAGAGACTGGGTTTACTTTTTTCCATTAGAAATTGCCATTTACTGCTGTTTTATTTTAAGACAGTCACAGCATCCCTTTCCCCCCCCTATTTCTCTGAATTCTTTCTTTTCGCTTCTCTTGGGTCTCCTTTTTTTTTTTTTTTTAAGCACCACTATCTCTAATGTGTAACCAAACAGGCATGAGGTCCTTACAGAAAATTGGAACGTGTGATGTCCAAGTGCGTTTGACATTAAGCAAAAAAAAAAGCTCCCTGCAATCAGCCATCCCTGATTCAAACACCGAAGTGGGCTCCGAATGAGATACAGACACGCAGGGATGGGAACACCATGTACCGGGGATCCTGCTCCTCAGGCGCCGTCTGGCATCCGTTTCTGTGTCTGATCTCTCAAGCATAGGACCCTGCTCACAGCCACCCACTGGCAATCTCAGTCCCAGAGGTATTTAGGGAAACATCACCTGCTTAGCTTCCTGCATCCAGTGGATTTAAAGAAAATTAGACACATATATAGGAGTTAGGCATCCAAATATCTCTGGGTGTTTCTACATTGTCAAAGAACTTGGCTCCTGGGTTCCTTAGCCATAGACGCTGCATTTGTATTTGCTTTTGGGGTTTCTTCAGGAGGAAACAAGCTTCCACTAAGAAGAAACCTAGTTCTGGGTATATTTTGCTTTATTAACATCAGTCGTGGGCAATATGAGCAAGCACAAACCCTCCAACAGCTTATTGTCATCTTCCGCAGTCCTTCAGCACTGTCCCAGAAGACACTGCACGCTCAAGCACTCTACAAGTGCACACGGGGCGTGCAAAATGCATCCTGAGCACCTTACTACAAAAATACTGCAATATTGAGCTGGAAATCAGCCCTCGTATCCTTTCAAGAGCCTGGAATTTTGAAATTACACATAAAAATAAAATCCAGAGTGTATCTCAGCTCTCTTGTTGATTTTCCCCAGCTCCAAATCTTATTTATGGAGGTCTGCAGACAAGCAGTAATGCTGCGCAAGGGCAGCAGAGTGTGTATTTGTCCCCAGCCCTTCTGTCCACCTCTATCATGGCACCCGAGGGAGGTCATGCCCCCAGCACCAAAGGAGTGTCCCTGTTATCTGAGACACAAAGGGTTTGGGGACTGTACTTCACTGGTCTCAAGGTTCCACGGAAGAGCTCCCTTGGAGGACCAGCAGTGAGGAAAAAAAAATGCCATGGACAAAATTTCTGTTTTCAAACTTGAAAACAAAGTAATGAGAAGCACTGCAGGAGAATCCACTGGTAGGAAGGACTTACCAGCCTTTTTTGCTCTTCTTTTTAATGTAAGCAGCTTTATCATTAATTGCTATTTACTGCAAATGCTGAAGTTGGTAAAAAGACTAATAGGTTGCACTGAAACAGCAGTCTTGATTCAGGCTTCTTAAAGAACAACTCACATATGTGTGGGTGTGTATGTGGGTGTGTATGCCCGCATGTGCGCACATGCACGCTTGCACACTTCATTGTGCATGTTGTGCAAGTAAAAGCCCCATATCTGTGTTCAAGGGAGGGGAAGAGATACAGTTAGCATATTCCTCCCTTATATATTCCAGTAAAAGGCCAACTTCATTAGTGGTCTCAGGCAATGAGAAGAGAAATTAATTCAGACCAGACTTCTAAACGTCAAGCCATTTTGCTGGGGTGGAGGGGAGTTAGATGCAAACCAGCGCTGCTTTTGCCCAGCACTGGAAACGTAAAGACTCAGTACCACTGAATATCAGCCTTTGGGAGGCTACATTTTCTGAGGACGCCGATTGCTGAATTCTTAAAAATTCCAGATTTTTCCTCATGCCAAACTTGGAGCCGAGTTCCCTGAGTGGTTCACGTACACTGTGTGAGCTGGAGGGCTCAGAACCACAGCACTGTAAGAAATGCAGCTCCTATGCATGGAAACACATGCATTTAAAAAGCTCTTCTGAAAGATATCAGCCTAAGTGACCCGCCCAAGGTCATATATAACATGTCGGTGACAACATCGGGATTGAACTGTCTTGTTACGGTGCTGCTTTATTCACACAGTGCTGTTGCATCCCGAAACAGCCGCTGCTCCCGGTCTGCTGCTACCTTCCACTCCTTATCGCAGTCTCCTTAGAGACACATCTGTCCTGTGCTCCGTAAACCATAATATACCTGTAGTCTTTTATTCACTATCCGTCACCATGCAGTTTTATTACAGATCCCTGAATTATCCAGCCTAGTCTACAATCTGCTTATTCCTGCCAGCCATTCTCCCTTTCGACCCTCACCTCACCTTTCAGCCTTCTCAGTGTTTCAAGTCTTCTTAAGGTACTTGAAATGCAGGGACAATTCTGATTCCTTGGGGGAAATCCAGAGAATTGCATTGAGGCCAGTCTGCTGCTCTCTCTTTCTCTCTTTTTAAAATGCAGATAGTTGAAAATCAGAAACTAGCACTGGTCTCTGCAGTCACATTTGAACCAATCCTTCAAGAATACTAACTCACAACTGCCATTTTAAAGCTCTGATCCCCATTCTTGCCATCTATAAAATTTTATTCCCCTCCCTTCTCTGCTCTTTTCATCAGAAATCAATCTTCCAATAATGCAGGTAAACTGCAATCCTACCTCATAGCTATTTTTTTTGCATGCGTCTTTCTCATGCATTTTGCAGAACGAAAGCTCCCTTGTCCATCCTCCCCCTTTCCAGCCAAGCCTAAAAGCACAGTAATCATCACAGCTACACCAACACCTCATCGGCAGATTTGCGCTTGCCCGTCACATCTCTCTCTTGTTTGCAATTCAGGAATCAAAGGAATTATTCATCCCTATGTGGCAATTTGTTTCAGCATTCACACACTTGCCTTGTCAGAGAACTTTGTATTCCTACCTGCCAGGTCTCCTCTCCCTCCCTCCCAGCCCCAGTCACGCATCTCTCCCAGAGCTTTACTCCATCTAGAGTATATGCTTTCCTCACAGCCACCAGCTTTTCATCCTTCCCACCTCTCTCAAGGAAACGCAGTTTTATTACCTGTCTCAGCCCCAGTGCGGCTGGTTGTGGAAGAGCAGTCTCCTCTCTGCTCACCTGGTGATGCTTTCAGCCACTGGACAAGTGGCCCTCAGAAAGTTTCACCTGCCGAAGCTGAACACCCCTGTTTGTATACGACAGCCTGTTCTCTCTTCACCCGAACGTCTGTCTACGGCAACAGGAAAAAAATGGCTGGTATGAGAGGAAGAGTATGGAGAAAGGCAGGTTCCTCTTTCCTCTCACCAACATGGTCCCAGTGATGGTGGAAGACCGCGGGCATGATGCAGGACTGTGCCCAGCGCATGGCAGACAGGGTGGACCTCCATCGGGGGGGGACCTTGGGACCCTCTGGTGCCTGGGGCTGTGGCACTGGAGAGACAACGTGGGGAGAGGAGATGGGATCTAATGGGCTCCTTAGCTGATCTCGCTCCACTCTGTCACTCCTACCAGGCTTGCTCGGTTAAATCTCTAGACGCACTCAGGCATTTATCTCTGCCGCAGCCTTCCTGCATGAGCTTGGGCAAATTCTTTAAGGTGACATTTTACAAACACCTTGGAGGCTGATTTTCCAAGTGTTCAGCATATTCCACTGTGATATTTAAGGTCTTGTTTTCTTCTGTTCCATTACCTTGCCACCGACTACTTTCAAAATCTGTCAAGGCCAAGCCCGAGCTCCTATTCCTGCAAACTGAAATGCTTCCACTGGCTCTACTAGGATTTGAATTGATCCTCAAGCCTCGTGCTGCACTTCCTCTGGTACAGAGCAGAGGTGACCACATTCCCTGTTTCTTTTCCTCCTCCTCTGTCTGGACTGCAGGCCCTCGAGGACAGGGAGCTTGCATCTGTACAGTACCCGGCACTGGGAGACTCCAGGCTCGTCTGAGCTCTGCACCATCCTGCAGACAACAGTGGGGATAGAGGAAACTGGAATGTGCAGCTCAGGGTCATTGCCACTGCTTATAACCACCCATTTTATGTCCTACTTCAATATCTACTGTAATCAGTGAAATTACTTTTGTGGGAGTTGACACAGAAGACGAGACTGTTGGATTGATATTCTGTCTGGCATTGATGAAAACCTTTTTATAATACCTTAATCCAGCACCCACAGAAGCAATTTGCTAATCTCTTGCTGACTTAGCTTCTAGCGGGATCGACCATATCCAGTCATATTACCTGGCCAACCATATTATGTTCTTTCTATGCAGAGAGAAAATGTCCTTCCTGACCCCTGAAGATGGTCAGCTTTTGCTTTGAAGCATGAGATCTGATTGTCCTAGATTGCAGAGCTGCAAATGCTATTAATTGCTACAAAGTTATGTAGCCTTTTACACTTCAAATCCATCCAGACTTTCATCTCAACGACATCCTGCAGCAGGGAATTGTGTAGCTTCACTATACACTGAAGAAAGGACTATTTCCTTTTAATTTGCTTTAAAAGTTGTGCCCTTTAATTTTGATGTGTCCCCTTGTTCTTGTATCATCAAAGCCTTAAAATGTTTCTGATCACTTTTCATTCTAACCTTCATATACTTTTGTACTGGAACCCAAATGTCCCTTCTTACTCCTAGCTTTCCCAGACTAAATAAACTACTCTTTCCAGGCTTTCCGTATTTAACTTGTTCATATTTGTAAAGCAATTTAAAATATATTAATATGGTTCAATTATAACATCACTTCTATTTTCCATCCTTCCTTTTAATGTCTCAAGTATCCATCTAATTTGCCATCAATCTCCATTGATTCTCCCTCTGATGATATGTTAGTCTTTATAATATCCCAGGGAATATTTCTTCTTGTCTTCCTGACCAGCATTTTGGTACAAAGAAGCTGAACTCCGATGGATCATAAACATGATTGACTCTGCACTCAGCGTGTGTATGAATTTGCTGTTGCTTAGACTTTGATCCTGGAAACAGGTTTCGCTATGTCCATAGGATTGTAATTAAAAATGTGTCAATGTGATTCAGACTGCAGGATCAGGCCCTTTGCAGTCATAATTGCACTGGGTCAGCGACACTTGAGCACGCGTTTGAAAGCAAGCCTATATTTGATATTCTTTGAGCAATATCTAAGCACTCGATTACATACCCTGCAGAAGTGGGGCCTGCATGCCATCTAGACAAGGCGTGTGAATTGAAGTCTATCCAGCCACAAATAGGGCAGAGATGGACAATGAGAAATGGTTATTCACTCCTCATCCTATAGGAAGTTGGAGACAATCAAGGAAGTTACGTGGTACCAGATCTAAAAAGTCCCTCCAAAAATACTTTTGCACACAACTCATAACTAATTCCATTACTGCAGAATGTTATGAAAACCGAAAGCATAAAAGGACTCAATAAAGAAATAGCCATACCCACAAGAGCTAGGCTTCCTGGTGACACTGCTCGTGGCAGTCCTGAGACAACTGCTGACTTTGCACGTCCCCAAGCAGCTGAAAGGTTATCCCAGGATTGATAGCACTCCTCCAGGCCTTTCTGATCCTTTCAGTGTCCTAGTGTTTTGGTTAGACCAGTTTTCAGTTTTTCCCAGACTTAACAAGGCTCGATCCAGCTCCATCACCAAACCATATCACTCCTTCCTCCATGTCACTAGAAAATACCCCGAGCAACACATCCAGTTCCAATCACTGTATTTAGAATTAACATTTCTCCCCCAAGAAGCAAATAAGATTGATACACATGTATCTCTAAATGCACAAAAAGGATTTTATCAAAATTCTTATGAGAACTCGAATTACCGCTATTAGGTTACTTTAAGTCAGCGCTATATAAATATTGTGGGAGAATCCTAACTGTTGGCTTTTCCCTGGCTGATTAGATTTATCTATTCGCTGGCTTAAAATACGGTACAGCAACCCACCATCATTTTCAAATACTTTATAGTTCTCTTTTAGGAGAGTGGAAATGGCAGATAAACACATTATCAGCATTCTCAGGCATAAAACAGCGAAGCCTGGTGTTGTTTTGCAGAAGCAACTCTGAATTTGGATGACATGACATAAGCAATTCTAGAAATAGCTGCTGGTCTTAAGGCTACGTTGCATGTATCCTTGTTGCTGCTTTTTTATCTCCCTTCACAATTTTAGCACAAACATTATGCTGTCTTTGTTAGTTCTTTCCTTTGACTTTCTCAGTATTTCTCAAGCATTCTTCAGTCTCACCTTGTACCTCCTAAGCTCTTCCTGCTCCCTCAAAACACACCTTCGATTTTGACTGCAAATCTCTCCCGGCACAGAGCAGTGCAAGAAATGCCTGGAATAACTCTGGCATCCTCATATTCGAGGCAAGGAGGTGGTCTGAGCCAGGAGGGACCCGTAGCCACATATGTACCCCAGCATATGTCTAAGGGCTTCGCTTACCCGCTCACCATCTGCACCTGCTTGAAGAGCAGTCACATGCTGAAGGCAGCCAGGCTGCTCCGGCACTCGTAGCCTGCCTCGCTGTTGTTTATTCCACTGATCCCAGAAGTCCAGCTAAAGATTCACACTTACTCGTCCTGATTCTCCTGCCTGCCCTGAATCGTCAGCCTCCTCCCTAGGGTCACGGTTCATTTCCTTCCATCCTTCCTTCGTTAGTTTTAGCTTCTTTGTACTTTTCTAATTATTGCTGTGAACTATTGAACAAACTTCTTTTATTTATTCTTTTGGTCCTGGCAGCCACACCTGGAAGGTACTGCCGGCACAAAGCAATGGTTTTAAAGCTCGCCCTCCCCGTCTTCCACCCTGCTTAGCAAGTCAGCATCCACAGCTGCAAGGATAAATTACCACAAAGGTCTCCAATGTTAGCAATGTATCTGACAACCTCATACGCAGCTCCAGCGGGGTGAAGAGATGGCTAAATGGGATCAGTTGTGCCGACTCAGGACTTCTGGCCAAAACTGCATCCAAAATCGTGATGGACACAGCAGAGCCTAGAGCACAGGCCAGGTTCTAAATCATGCTCTAAATCAAACCCTAAGAAAGAGATCCTCACTCACCATGAAGCCAGTTAACTCCCCTGGCTTCGACAGGCTGTGGTGATTTACAGTAAGCGGTTCCAAGCTTTTCACAGGTACTTGCTGTACAACGTATTTCACCTGTAATATGCATAGATATAAAAGTCCAAGCTATAAGAAGACCTGTCGTAAGGCTCCAGGCTTTATCTTCTATAAACACGAGGTGAAAGAGCACACTTTCTGTCAGGATAGCCATGAGACAGGTCCCAAGCATGAAGAGGCTGCAAGAACCAGAGCTACTCTGCTGGAAATTGGGCAGTACAGGAGAATGGATGAGAGTGCAAGAGCTCCCTCTGCTCCTATATTCTGTTTTGATTTCCAACAAAAAGCCCTGGAGCAAACTGTTTTTTCTGGAGCTTCTCTTATGTGTGAGAACCTCTCGTACCTTGGTTTGCAAGCTTTTGTGTCATTGCTTGGTATGTGTCAGCCCAGAGCTGGCTTCGTTGTAATTTGTGAACCTCTGGGAGGAAAGATGTCACTGTGATGGCAACACTCCCTTGAACAGTGCCCACTGCTAACACACAGACAGAATTTGTTCTAGGGCTTGAAAGCCCATACTGGTGCTCCTGGCACCTGAGTTTCTACCTCTGCCCAGCATTTCTATCACCAATATAAACCGTGAACAACAACAGTATGTGTCTGGCAAAGGCTATTCACTCTGTCCTCCTCTGGAGGCCACCATTTGAAGCTGTTTGAGATTATTTGTTCCCATCCGTCACTGCTGCTCTGACTTACTGTTCTTTCTATTGCCAGTGTAAGAGGTGACCCATCAGCAGTGCAACTAGTTGTTTTTCTGGAATAGGAGCAGGGAATCGTGCGTATGAGAGTTCAAGCATTGGGGAATGCTATGTCAACACCTAGAGACGTGCCATCACCAGAGCCGCAGGGACGTTGGTGCCGCCATGGGTACCGCTCTCACCCAGCATTGAATCCCGAACGGGCCTGTCAGCAGACACAGCAACAGCGCTGTGCATAGCTAAGCGCTGTCAGCTGCGCCTTGTAGGCAACAATAAAATGGATGTAGAGCACATGACTTCAGAAGAACAAATAGCAAAAATAAATAAGCGTCTTTCTCCTGTGATGCTGCTTGCAGGTCCTGCCTCAAGGCTGCAAGAAAACAGCTCACTGAGAGGGAAGCTGCAAAGGTTTAGACATGTTATATTAAACTCCCCAACCCAACCACAGAGGGAACCCTGGGCCTGACTCTTAGCTCCTTTCAAAATGATATGTTTATGCCCAATTTACGCCACCTTCACTTAGCATCTGATCCAGCATCCCTGAAGTAAACCTGAGTCCTTCAATTATCTTCAGCTCAGTCTAAATCAGCTGCTTGTCTGACTTCTGCTCTTTCTCCCCTTCCTCCCTCCCACTAGTCCTAGCAGTTTTTCTTCCCTGAAACAGTACAGCTTAGCCCGTCAAGTCAGCAACAGCTATCCTACGCCTACACTCAAACCCTGGTGAATGTCACCTCATTTGTCTAGTCCAGCTCTGCCCATGTTTGACTCTCTCCACACAGAAGAACCCAGTAGATATATCCAGTTTCCTTCCCCAGGCCTCTCTGCTTGATAGTGTTTCCCTTTTCCATACTGATTACGAGCCGCAGCCTGCTGCAGCCCTGTCCAAGCCAGCTCCGGTCCCAGCAGGTCGGCTGGACATGGCAGTGCAGAGGCACAGTGAGCGGGGAAAAACCTCCCCTGGCATCCGAGAACGCTCTGGAGTATCGCAGATAGCTGGGGGGAGATGCTCTGCCCTGACTCAGCTCAGCACCATTTGGTAAAACTCAGCATCCTGCCCCGGGCGGCAGCCATCTTCCAGGCAAGAGGAAGAACCGCAGGATCAGACCGTGGTCCATGGGTTTAGAAGGCAGATCTCTCTGCGCGTGGATATTCTCCCTTTCTGGAAGCTGCTCTGTGTGGCCTGGAAGGAAATGGGCCAAGGTCCTTACGGTTGTTAAAAATCTCGTGATACTTTTGCAAGAGGGATGGTGTAAATCAAACCACAGGGCACAAGCTACCTAACTCCGGGTAATTTATATTCTGCTTCACTAAGTTCATCTCTGCACTTTCAATGCATGAAGTGATTTTTCACTTCCCCTGTAGTATTTGCTGGCACGGAAAAGCTGCTGGGCTCTGTCCCAGAAGTAGCTGCATTTCATCACCGGGTAAAAGATTCCTGCATGTACCGGGCCAGATCCTCAGCAGAGCTCCCGTACGCACCAGCGGGTTTGCAGCGGGAAAGGATCCGGCCCAAACCCATTCAGCTGCACCTGGGCTCCTTGGAGAAGAGAGCCCTGTTGTTATTTATCGTTCACCCCCCCTCCCGCC
>NW_009189323.1:23117-32700 GCF_000690835.1 Fulmarus glacialis | reverse complement strand
GGCCAAGCTTCATTAGCTTCAGTGCTGCAGACCTATTTTTTTTGGAGGGGGGGGGTGCAGAGTAGTACGGCATTGTCTTTACTTTGGTGTCTCTAGAGAAATTTCCCTTTAACCATCACCGCTGTTGCCCGACACCCCGTGTGGGTGTCATTTGTGCGCTCTTTCAGCCCAGGACTGTGGTTGTGCACTGGAGCATCATTACCAAGGCGAAAGTAAAGAGCACTCGCCACGCTGCAAGCTGTTTCTCCCCCTAAAATACAAAGGATCTCATCCTGAAAATCCGTACTGCCTGAGCAACACACAGACTGCTTGGTGCAGCTTTGTGGGATCGGGTCTTTTGTGGTTTCTAGTCTCCATTTTTTTAAAATTAGGCAATAAATCAGATTTATAAACACTTTGGAATTGTAAATCAAACCCTGCAACTTTGCTCTAGCTCTTAAGCAGCTGAGAGCATCTTAACTGGTTAAGATGGCTAAAGATTGTGGCTGGCTAAAGCACGGCGAGATGGTGATGCCTCGGAGCGCAGGAGCCAGGAGTCCAGCCTTGCTTGCTGGTGCAGGGCTTCCAGTGACGTGAAAAGCTATAGAGCATCGGGTGTCAAATTTGCAAATACATGCAAGCGCCAGAATCACTTCTGAAATGGGATTTAGGAAGTGACAGCTCATTGAAAATCCGTGGCTTATTTCTCAGAGAATAGCCAAGCTGACGTGCAATGCGACTCCATCTGCCCTGCAGAAACCACTTCAAAAACTGCTGAGGCATGTAAGTCCCTCAGTATTTATTTCTGAATGCTTCCCTGTGAGGTTTTAGCCTGTACTAAGGCTCAGTGAAATAAGAGTTTTTGTTTGTTTTAATGCAGCCTCAAATTAGAAATCTCACTCCCACTTCTGCAATTTGTTTTTGGCGTTCCCTGTCCCGGGTGCCGTAACGGCATTCCATAGCTCTGCCTTTGCGGGAGGTCCGGTGGGACGACGGCTCCGGTGCCAGTGTGGCAGTTTCTGGTTGTGGAAATAGAGCCCGGCGCTTTGAGAGCAGCGCTCAGATTTGATGGCACCACTGGTATCTCCACCCTGGGGTTTCTGGTGAGGCATGTTACCATACAAATCACTGAGCCCATGGACACATCTTACGGAAATAAACCTTTTTCCGCACTTACTTTTGTAGCTATTATTCACCTGCCCTGTTGTAGTGCCTGGATGGAGGATGCTGGTGTGTGTCCGAAGGCTTCAGATGTGAGACTAAAGGTGATCCAGTTTTAACAAATATTTCTTGTCTTAATTCACTTTGTTCCTCGCATCTAAGCTTTTACCAGAAGCTGCTGTTAAGAAATAAACGGATAGTATTTGATTTGTTAACCTCTGAGGTGCAGGTGATGGGTTGAGCGTGGTTTGGGGAGGATGGGGAGCTTGCCTGTGCCCGCTGCTTGCGGCGCTGCCAAGGGGGGGTGGCATTAAGCAAATGTAGCCCCTGCCAGAAGGGAAACGGGTGGCCTGCGGCAGAAGGAGGATAGGGAATGGAGCCTAAACCACATCTGCAATGTTTTCTTTTAAGTCACGTCAAGTCTTGCTATCTTTAGGTTTTTTGATTTGGGGGATTTTGGGGGTTTTTCATTTAGTTTGTGTAAAAAGGCGGAATCTGAGCACTGCCTAGAAAAGTGGAGAAGGGGAGAGACAAAAGGGATATAAGATGTGGAAGTTAAAAATAATCCTTTGGCTGTTGCTAAGTGCTTGTGCAGCTGTGAGCCACGCAGCTGCGGAGGAGATGTGGCTCCATCTCTGGGGCAGCCAACCCGCAGGTCATTCCGGCTCCGCTCCCCAGGCCGGAGGAGGATGGAGGAGCACACATCTACCAGCATTTTTGAGGCTTATTTTGGTGACAGAGGATGCGGTGGCAGCTCAGGTCATCACGGTGCAACCTCACGGTGCCACTTGCTTCGTTAGCAGCAGGTGCGGGGCTTGTGGGGGGCCAGGCAGCGGCTGCATGTGCTCTTGGGGCTGCAGGCCATGGGAGGGTGGTTTGGGGTGAGGTGAACCTAGAAAAATCCTCTGAACCTAAACCCTTTTCGATTAGGGCAGATTATAGGTTGTGCGAGTGTCTCTTTTCCCCACCGAAGACCGGGTATGGGACAGGGAGCTAAAAACCAGATGAGGTTGGGCTAGAAAACAGAGAGGTGTGTAAGTGTCATCACGCTGTGATGAGGGGCACAGGGTGCCCATTGCTCCTTCTTAGCAGCCAACAAACCTGGTTTCAGGCATCTTGAGGTCTCCTGCCTACGGAGCCGCTGCATAGCCCAGGGGGACCTTATGGCCAGAGTAGTGAGGAGATGGCACTGTGGTAGCATCTCTCTTTTAAGACGTGGTCAAGAGTCACTCAGGCTGCACATTTATCCTAGAGCTTCCTAAAAGCCTTTCTCCTTGCTGCGTTCCCATTCTGCCCTGGCTTTTATCACCTGCAGAAGCTGCTCAGCCAAAGCCCTTGTCCCGAGACATCTGCGTGCCTGAGAAGAAATACATAAAACAAAAAAATCCCCCTGAATAAGAGGAAAAAATAAACCGCTGACTTGCTGTGTTCTGTAGCAGCGATGAACTGAGGCCGGAGCGCCCGTGCCTGGTGTCGCTGCTGGGTGGGCATCCCCTCTCTAGCTTACATCCCCCCTCCACCTGTGAAACATTTTGGCTCCAACAAGAATAGACTGCAAACATTTAATAAGAAACAAATCAAATGGGGGACCTCCGCTGTCCTCTTCCTTTTTCGGGGTTAATCTGTGAAGCTGGGCATGTTCCGCTTACTCTCATCATGTGCATTAGCGTAAAGAAATGTAAGGTTTAGGTCAGCTCCGTTTACTCCCATCCTGTGTGTCAGTCTAAAGAAATGTAAGGTCCAGGTCATCTGGGGCAGGCAGGGCTGAGGGCTGTGATGGGGATTAACTGGAAGAGCAGTCAACTGAATTCACCTTCATCCTGCTCGGACCTATGCTGCTCTCACCCTGTGTACAAGCTCCCTGCGGATGCTGTTGGCCATGCGTCCAATGTCATTTGTCTGCGTGACAGCATCTAAGTCCCAAATGAGGAAGAACTCCTCTTTTTATTTTTTTCGGAAGTGTGTTTGTAGAAACCAGATCTTTTCTGATGGCAGTTGTTGATACTCCTGTTGATACTCCTGCCTTCCTGCCTCCTGTGGAGCACGGAAGCTGCCGTGCCATTGCAACATTTTGGGGAGGCAGAGCGGTGATTTGGAAAACGTTTCCACAGGCGATGAAGGAACTGTGGAGGAGCCTGCCGCTGCCGGCACATAAGGGATGTTGGCTTTTAGGTCTCACTCCAGCAACCGGAGCCGGTAGCCGAGTCCTGGGTCATGCTGGGCTGCTTCTCATGGTGCCTTCCTGAAAGGTCGGGTCTGGCTGTGCGTGGCCTGGGGGCAGTGAGCTCTGAAAGCAACACTCAAAATCTCTCAGCCTTTAATGGGGAATGTCATTGAGAAACTCTCTGCTCTTTACACAGCGTGAAGAGGATGAGAAACCACAGGGGCGCGTGCGGGACGTGCTTACCCACTGCGGACAGCCCGTGGTGCCCCGCGCTTGCATCCTGCCCTTCTGCGATGGGAAGCAGGGACGCCCAGCCCCGGGCTCCCAGAGGATTTGAAAGGGTGGAGAGAGACTCCCCAAGAGCTGTGCAAGCAGCTGGCTGGCATTAGCATCCCTCTTCAGCAGTGTTTGAATTTTCCTTACAAGCAAGGGGTTCCTGAGCATCAACTACTATTATTTTGGAGGGCTGTGGCGAGGCAGGGAAGTGGGGGCACTCACGCCTTGTCAGTGTGTTACTGCTGACCACTGATACCCATCAGCGCGTGTTAGTGGACTACTTGTTATCTGTAACAGAGGAGCCAGGGAAGATTTTTATTTAAAACACACCCTCCACCAATGCAGGCTTTCCCATAAACGACCGCCTTCAAAGGGACCTGTCTTTAACGCTGTCTTGCTGACGTCTGTGCAGCCAACCTCTCACTCCCGACAGCTCCTTCACTCTTTGCAGGTGTCTCAACCTTAAGCTACCAAGTTCAGCAGCGTGTCCCATGTGGTTCCAGGTGTGCTCATCTCCAGGAGCCGTGGCTCATAGCCCCGGTGCAGAGAGGGGCTGAGAGCCGGGTGGGAGAGGTTTGCATCACAAATTTCATCTTCATTTCTCTGGCATGCATGTCCTCGGTCGCCTTTTGGAGGAGCATGGGGGTGACTCAGTGCATGTGTTTCCGCACATCTCCAGTCCTGGGAGGCTCCTGAAACCTCCCTGCCACTTCCACCCGGGGCATCATTTCCACCCTTCCCCAATCTCTCTCTTCTGCTTCCTCTCTGAATTTACTTTTTCCCCTTTAACCTGGTTTCTGTTCTCTTTCCAATTTAATCCTGAGACATGTGCTGCTCTCCTCCAAGAGCCTGCACCTCCCTGTCCTGCTCCGTGCCTGTTCAAAAGGCTGAAGATCCCAACGGGTTCAAATCGCTGGGGGGGGCAAATGGCACAGGGTGACCCTTGCCTGCCAGCCGTGACCTGCGAAAGCATGGCCAGTGCTTATAGCTGCAGTGTGTAAAAATGCCTGGCTCCCCCGTCTGATTGCTCTGCTAACGACCTCCCGTGTGGCCCGGTGCAGCTGCTGTGGTTCAGCTCAGAGGTGGCTGCGTTTCAGTGCAGGTAGATGGTTCTTAGCTAGAATGCTCCGTGCTTGATGTATATGCTCCTCTGGATTTCATTCACAATAAATAAATGCAGTATTAAGTGTTACACCACCAGGCATTACCATTACATCGTTGCCTGTTAAACATTATTGATTATTTGGGAGTTGGGCTTGATGATCCTTATGGGTCCCTTCCACTCGAGATATTTTATGATCTTTGCATGGATTTCTCACAGGAACACAAATGATATTTCCATTCATGTTTCTTCTCAGTGCTGTGTTTATTCTTCATCTTCCTTTGTGTTTCTGGCAGCAGGTATACCCTGCCGGCCCTGCCTTGCTCACACCAAGGGTTTGTGTTGTTTGTTCACACCGAAACAGCAATTGAGTTGGACTTTCTTTCCCCAGCGGATCGAGTACTGCTTCGCCAGAGTTTCCATTCCTGGCATGAAAGGACAAGGCTGTCTTTTCTTACCCCTCCTTTCCCGCTGCCCAGGTCCTCATTGCTGTCAAAGTCTTGCAGCTCTCCCCAAATCTGGCAGCAGCTCCTTGGAGGACCGACCCGCACAGAGCGCTGCTGTTCCTGCCTCTTTTCACTGGGGTTTCTCCTTGTCCTTGAGCGGACCTTTTGCAAGCGTTAATGCATGCTAATGAGGCATTAAATGCCAGGGCAGAATTAAAGAATAAAGAAGTGACGTCTTCAACATCTTTATGGGAGCCAGAGCTCTGTCTGTGGGTCTCTTTTCTTAAAGCGGCACAGCATGTGGGTCGCAACCGGAGGTGTCATCTGATGGTGCATGCACGTACCCAAACCCCCCGTCCTGCTGCAGCATCGCCTCCCACGGGCAGAAACCTCCTATCTCCGAAAGTAGAAAGCTCCAAAATAAAAACAAGATGAACTTTGAAAACACAGTGCATCGCCTACTCGCTCCCCACAGAGAGAAGATGGTCTTAGAACAAACTCGCTTAAATGCTCTGCCTTTATGGCCGGCGTCCCACTGAGTTTGGCGTTTGCATTTGATCCTTCTGATGATAGTAATTAACAGAAATAAACATTTGGAAATGAATGCTGTATTTGGGGTTTAGATGAAAACCTCGAACCAGCAGGTGAATGAAATTTGGGGTCTCGGCATTTCTTGTTGGCATGCACTGACAACCTGTGAATTTTGCTTGGTTTGGTTTAAAAAATTGAATTTAAACAATTGACCTGAAAGGGAAGTGCAGCACAGGGTGCAGGTTTGTTCCTTCTCTTTTTTTTTGTCTTATTTTGAATGAAATTCTGACTTCTTCCAGCTTCTTTGGGAAGGGAGAAATCAGTTCCAAAACCATGGACTTTTGGTGAACTTGCATCAGATTATGTGTTTGCATCCAAACACAGAACTGGGCAAGGCTCCCACAGCACTGGGTTTTGCAGAGAGAGAATATGCTCCAGAGTCCACTCCTCTTGATAAGGTCCAGCTGAAAGGACATGTTGCCCATTTGGGCTTCGGCAGGGTGGGAATTAGTCTGCTTTTCATTTGAAGGATGGATCTGAACCATAGAATTCGGTCCTGGAGTTCAGGCATTTGGGATCGTTCAGCTTTATTTTGGAGCCAAGTTTTATTTTAGGAACAAATCTGGAAGTTTTTGGGTGGTAGGAGCTGGTAGGAGGCTGCTTGGGCACCAGAGCAGGGAGACAAAGCTCATCCTTTCTGGAGGCACCATGCATCAGTGAAAGGGTTGCAGCACTATAGCTTTTCTCAGGCCCTTTATCTGCATTTCATCTAACTGCATGCTCACCATACGTCACCTCATGTTTCTAAATCTTCCTTCACGGTGACAAAAGCTGAAGGCTAAATATAGAGTTGTATAAGCAGGCCTGGGCAAAGAGATGAGCCACAAAGTCTGTAAGTGGGGGAGAAGCTCCTGGTTCTGGACCCATGGGTGTTGATGGTATCTGGGCAGGGTTGGGAGAGCCAATAGAAAATGGGTCTTTGCCAAGTGGTTTCCTTTTTCAGGCTTTTTGGGGTGAAAGGAAACAAGTGGGGGGAGCCGCAGTGAGGGGGTTTTGCGCACTGGAAGAGCAGATCTCATCTGTTAGGGGTTTGCAGATGAAATTCCTTAATGTGCCTGCGGGGCTGGAGAGTTGGCTGGAGCAGGGAGCACCACGGTGGGAGAGGCATCGGTGTGTCCCATGAGAGACCCAATAAACACCTGCATCAGAGGGGATGGAGGTTGGTGGAAAAGGAGAGTGGCACAGAGCCCTTTTTGAGTTAGAGGACTGGAGGGAAACAGAGGATGGGGAAAAAAAAACAGGATTCCACACACATACATCTGGCTTAAGGAATAATAAGAATTATTAGCAGTTTCCGCAGTGCCTTCCATGTCAGGTGCTTAAGCGGTGATGAAGCCAAGGATGAGCATGCGCCCAATTTGGTGGGATGGTATTTGGACCCATGGCTCGAAGGGAACCAGCACACCCATCCCAATTCCCCCGTTCAGGGTGAAGCACTGTATCTCTGGAAGGCTCTGGCAGCACCCCTCGCCCCGTATCACTCCCTGCATCGGTAGCAGAGTAGGCAGCAGGACCTAAAAGCTCCAATTCCCAGCTCTGGGTCTCCATCCAAAAGGCCACGTGTGGCAGGCTCAGCTGAGGCACTAATGTAAGCAAAAGTCGAGAGATTTGTGGAGTGCTGAGCTTACTTTAAAAAAAAAAAAAGGAAGTCTTTATTTTAAGAAATGCAGCTTTAGATCTCCTTCAGGAAATGACTCCTTGCTGCTCATTTTGGCTTTCTGGTGGATCATCAGCAGTATCTCGTGATTGCGTTTCAGCTCCGCTTCTGTAGCGGAGAGAAGGAAAATGAGGAAAGGCTGGCCAGGGCTGCTGCAGGAAATCCGCCTGCCCCGGATTGCTTTCAGCTGCCTTCATGAGACAGCAGTTTCCAAAGCCATGTTTTCGCTGCCCAGTTGTCATTTAACCCAGAAGTTCCCAAGTGAGTGAGAAATTGAGGAGCTGAGAGGTTTTTTTGTAAGGGCAGTGCTGCAATGTATGGGATGCTGGCAGTAATGTGGAGCTGGTGATGGGGCTTGTGGTACCCAAGGCTGAATTAGCAACTCAAGCATGTATTTATTCCTCTACGTTTGGTTTCATTAGTCTGTATCTCTGATGCTATTTTTGATGACTGGTGAGCTCAACCAGTGCTAGGATTGAAATAAAGGCTTATTTAAAGCCTTGTCGATTCTTGGCCAAACCCATATGCTTCAAGATAAAAATATCCATTGAAATTAATGCAATGAGAAGATGGGCAGATCCATGGTGTCTGGTGTAAATAACATACAGAAAAGCACTATTTACTTATTACTAGCCTCTTAGTGTTTGTTTTGTTTCAGTTTTGTGGTGTGGATAAATGAGCGTGGGCGAGCTCTCTTCTGGTGTGAATGGAGACAGTCAGTGGATGCATTTCAGTTTACACAGGAACCTTGGACCCTTGACATTTGTCTGTCTTTATTTATATAGTAACTTTCTTTTCACAAGGAGGTGGTTATGCTCGGTAGGCTCCAGGATTTGGGGATGCTCCTGCCAGCCTGCCATCCTTTTTTTCTCTGCCAGACCGGTGTGACCTGGGGGATGGATCCTAAGCCCATTCCCACTATTTAAAATTTCCCGAGCTCTCCCTGACTTCCTACCGGTGCCGACCATCTGGCAGCAGAACGGTGCCGCGAACTTGAGCTGTGCCGCGGGCAGGCTGCCTCGCCTTGCCTGGCCTCTTGATGCGCAGCGCCGGCTGCTTTGAGTCATGGAAAGAGATTAGTGGGGAAGTCGATGATTTATTTGCCTAAGCAGGCACTGTGTCTTACCATAGCCCTTTCCCAAATGGAAAGGTCTATGTTTTCCAAGTGTTCAAAGCCTCTTCCGCTGCCCTTCCTCCTCCCACTCAAAATGTGCTGTTCCCAGAGCCTCTCCTGCAGACGTCGGACGCTTTCGCTGGGAGATGGGCTGGTCTGGTACAAAACCGATGCTCAAGCAGTGCCCTGTGTCGGTAGGGTTTCAGTGCTTCTTTCGTAAGCAGATGGTTTCGGTGCCTTCATCTCTAGGGAGCATAGACAACATGTGGCTTCTGCGTTGGGGCTCTCCGGGTGATGGGCACAGTGGCCAGGGCTCATTAAAGGGATGGCACCGGGGAATCTGGAAGTTGCTTGCCATAACTTATTTCTCTTAATTGGTTTTCCTGTGGGGTTTTTTGTGGGTTTTTTTCGAACTAGTTGGTCAAGTAACCAAAAATGACAAAAGCACAGCATTTTGAAGGTCCTGACCCAAAGCCTGGATGTGAGCACGGAGGCACAAAAATAAGTGGATTGATTTAATGAGAACATGCAGTATGACCTTTCCCCTCCCAAATGCTCAGAAACGAAGAAACTGGCTTAAAAATCATGAGGATTTTTTTTTCTTGTATGGTAGGCACATCAATTTCATTTCCTAGAAGGTGGGAAAAAAAGGAAGTGCTGGAGGGGCTTGTTTTCAAATCCTTTCTCCCCCTCCATAAAAGCTGGGATCATTTTTTATTTCTCTCAGAAGAAAGCCAGTATTTTTGCATAATTTTGTGGTCCCCAAAAGTAGGGGGCTTTAGGAAAACCACTTTCTATCAAAAGACCAAGCGACAGAGCTTTTAGTGCACTGAGTTTCAGACCTCTTGGTGCAGCAGCGGTCGGTGCAATTCCTACAAGGCAAACTCAGTTGTCGCAGAGGGCAGACGAGCTGTTCCGCCGAGCACTCGGCCACCGCGGCGTCCCACTTTGCAGCCTGCTGTCAGGGAAGCCGGGATGAAATCAGGGTCAAAGGCTGGAAGCTTCTGCCAGCAGCTGCTATCCCGATTCCTGCTTGCCGGCAACGACCCTGCTCGGGGACCGGAGGCGTGGCCCGCCGGGGCTGTGGCAGGCG
>NW_009189323.1:0-23053 GCF_000690835.1 Fulmarus glacialis | reverse complement strand
GCTGAGGGGGAGAGGCAGAGGCGGCTGGGGTGAAACGAGGACGACTGGATGTCCTGCCAAAAGCCACCTGAGTGACAGCGAGACGTGCAGCCCAGCCAGGGCCCGGCAGTGGGATGGGGATGTATTTCAGGGTGGGGAGAGAGTCAGAGGGACCGGCTGGGCTGCGGGGGTCTCGGTCCACCTCGGTGCCTCCTTGGGAAGGGGGTACCTCCAAGCAGCAGTGCGCCCTGCGGCTCCCGCCCCACCGGAGCCCAGACTAGTCCAAACCTAGCCTGGGGACGGCTCTCCCCCGCCAGAAGCATTGCTTTCCTCTGCTACACCCTCCCAGCATGTTTCTGCAGCCTCCCTGACATGTGTTTCGTGTTAGCCCCCCCAACAATCAAGAGCTGGCTGGAAAGTATGTTATCAAATTCAGAGGGAGCATTTTATTTCCCAATTAGATCTGGATCTTTTAAACATCTAAGCTCGTCTCATTTCAAGGATGAGAACCGAAAAAAACATCTCTTGTTATGTTTGGAGAACATAATTAATGTCTTTTGGCTTCACAAACCAGCTTTTATAGAGAACATGCAAACTCAAAAGGTCCAAGGGGGTTAAAATCCACGGTAATGTCCTGACCATGAGACTTCTGCTGGTACAGAGATGAATTGAAACACACCCTCCTCGAGGACGCATTTATCATCTTGGAAATGAAACTGGGAAGTGAAACTAGTAGTGGTGGAAGGCTTCCTGCAGGCATGATCTTACATGGCATAGAGACTGCTTAACCACATCAGCTTTGCATGTGACCACAGGATAGCTGAGACTGGAAACGTGCAGCACATTTTTCTGTCAAATATGAGTACCAGATAGCACTCTGCATGCTGCAAACCTCAGCTCTGGGTCACCGTCACCAAAAGAACTTGCTGTGACCAGCATGCCAAGTTGCCTTGGGGCTCCTCTCAGGTTTTATCCTGAGCAAGAGGACAGTGTGTATTCCCATCTCCAGTGCCCCAGGTGGACGCTGAGAAGTGGGATGACTCTTGTCATGCCCGTATGAGAAATAAATGTATCCCACTCACCACGTTTCTCCGGTCTTCAGGCTGTGTGGGAGATGAAAGGTGAGCACCAGAAGTGGAGCTCTCGGTGCTTGCAGGAGCGGTCACTCTTTCAAGCTGATGTAGGCAGTGAACATTGTAACATCTTTGCTGTTAAAGGTCAACATGGAAATTCCCACTCTTGGCACATTCCCTGTGATGACCTTCAGCCAGTGACTTTTTTGCACGTTGAGCCAGTGTGGCCGAGGCAGAAAACACATTTCAACATGCTTTTAAATTTTAAGCTCACACCCCACACTTAGTCACCCTCATATATAAGGGCTTTTTCTTCATCCCCTTCAATAAACGAAATTGTTTGCTTTAAGATGCTGTTTCTTAAATTTTCCAGTTGCAGTGGTTTAATAGGATACATTATTTGGAAATGGCTGTTTCCCTTCCCCGAGACAGTCGTTCCAGGCTCCATCCCCAGCCTGCCAGGGGCTGGAAGGGACCTGCAGGCTTTCTAGCCTCCTATACTGGCCTGGCACTGACGGCTTTAAAAACAGAACCATTTCATGAGCAATAACACTTCCAGAGGTGGATTTCCAATGGATTTGTATCTTGTGCTGGGCTCTGTGGTGTCCAAGGGGGACCGAGCTAAGGCTGACGATGCAGGGGCTCTGCCCCTCTGCCCAAGAGCAGAGAGGTGGCTCCCAGCCAGGTCGGGACCAGGGGGTGGTGTGAATGCAGTCGGATTGCTTCTCTTGGCCCTCACAGCTCAAATTCAAGCGTGAGCGCATTTACTAAATGCCATATACACAGAGCCCCAGTGCCAGCTGCTTTGGATTCCCTGAAATAGTGCCCATTTAAGAAAACTGTGATTTATAGCTTATTTGGACACATGCATTGCCATGGAGGAACCAAACCTGCTGTGTGCAAGAGCCTGATCGCCTGACTTAATTGTGAATAAAAGCCAGCCACCCCATTCGGTTTGCTTGTGAAGCGGAGGGTGCGGGGGGTCCCCGCTCTGCAGCTGCGCCCCGAGCAGCAGCGGTGGTGGACGTAGCTGTGTCCACGGGCTCAAAACCGGAGTTTTGTAGGGAAGGGGCAAACCAAACTTGCCTGTACGGATGTGTCTGGGGAAAGGGCAAGGCTGTCGTCGTGAAGGCAAACAGAGCGAGGGATTCTTAATCTCCATCAGATGTAGGCAGGGAAGGAGGTCACCTCTAGGGATCTTGTAAACATAACCTCCTCTGTCTAGAAATGTTTGAGTTTGCAGGCTGGATCCAAAGCAAACGGGGGGAGGGCAAAAGAGCCTGTAGGAGGGCAACTTGTGATGTGCTGGGACATATGAGATGCCTTGTAAAACAGAAGGTGTTCCCATGACTTTTGGCAAGCGGTATAGCCTGACAATCCACAGCCTCTCTGGTAAACTTGGAGCGATGGGAGAGGCAGGGAGATCAGCGGTTTTGTGCCGATTAAAGGAGCATGTATATAATTTATCTTGTCGGAGGCGCTTGAGGCTGTTTCCAGTGGGAAAGCTGAGCTGTAATTAGATTGCTGATGAGCCTCGTATACAAACCCTTCAGCTCTATAAACTATGCCTTCAAAGTCATCCCTTGTCCTAGGGACCGACCAAGGAGGAATTCGAGCAGTATTTCCAGCGAGCTGATGGATGCCTTTCTGAAACCAGATGCTCGGCAGCCAGCCACTCCACTTACCGTCACTGAAAGCCTTTAAGCCTGTTGACTTTCTCAGCCCGTCGCTAAACCCCATAGTTGCAAGGGGATGCTTTGGTAGGGGAAAACCCTTACTGGATCAGTTTCTTCATCCATCTCCGCTGTGAGCTGCCCCGAGCTACTCCCTGGGGGGAGGTTCAGCTGGTCCCAGCAACCTTCATGGTACTGGCTGGGACGTAAAAGTCTTGCTTGGACACAGGAGATGGTGCTTGTTGATTTAAATTTTTTTTTAAGGTGTTTGGGAGTACTTCTTAAGTAAAGCTGTTAGGAAAGCAGGGTAGGAAAGACCTTATGAAATGGTCGACCTGCTAGGCTTTTTGCTGCTAAACCGTGGGTTCAAAACCAGCCAGGAAGCACTGCTCCATTCCCATCTTCATTTCTCTCGATGTAGACAGAGAAAGAAGAGATTAATTCGTACAAAACACCAGCAAGCCCAGTAAATATAGAAGCCCTTGCAGGAGCCCTCTCTTTTACACCATTTTGAGGGCCCAACAGTAATACTGATCTCCAGAGCTCAGGGTCCACAGTGGGCAGGGAAGCGTGGAGGAGGAGAAAACTTCTTGCTGAGTGGTGTTGGCCTGGAGAAGGCTAGGCTTCTAGGAAGCGTGGCTTAGGCCCCCCATTTACTGGCATAACGGCTCTGCTAGCAAAATCCGATGCCGTTGCAAGCCCGAGCAGAAAACTGCCTGCAGTCTGGCTGTGCTGCCTCCTGTCTGGCTCAGCCAGATCGCATCGACTCTGCCACATCCTCTGGTGCCCTAAAGTGTTTGTCTGCCCAGTGCCGTGCCTCTGAGACAGAGGCATCTGGTTTGAGAAGCAGTATTTCGAAAGCTGCTGCCAGAGACCCTTCGTCAGCCTGGATATTTTTGCTACTCCAGTAGCAGTGGAAATCATGGTACTAAACTGCACATAACCCTCCTAGCTTAGCTGGAGCCTTCAGGTGGGCACACGAGTGAAGCCGAGTGATGCTTAGGAAGCGTTGGGGACTGAGTGACAGAGATGCTGCTTGCCTTCTGCGGAGGTGGGAGGTGTAGAGCTCTGCAAAGCCCAGTTACATGGTACTGGGCACCAGGAGGCAAAGGTCGGGGATGTTCATTCTGCAGGTAAGAAAGGCTCATGACAACACACTGCTGAAACGTGCTCTCAGGTGTCAGTGTTTGATGGTGTTAAGCACTGAATGGGGGTGAACCGGGAGGGTGCAAAAGAGCACCCTGAAAAGAGCGGGGTGCTTGGGAACCCTCAACTGGAGAGAGGAAAATAAGAGAGTAACAAGTTGGACACCTGACGGGAGCATGCAGTCTCTGCCAGCTAATCATGTTTGGGCTCTGCAATAGACCCGCGTAGACCTGCTCATTTTGCTGCCCTCCACCCGCAGAAGGATGACAGTGCTACGCTGAGCAGGGGTCCCGCGGGGACTTGGGGTGGAATTCACCTCCCCAGCTGCAGGCTGTGTCTGCTCGAAGGGAGCTGTCCTGTTCTCCCCATGGTCAGCATCACTGCTGGTACCTCCCAAGGGCAGTTTGTGCCCCTGTCCTGGCTGCCTGGTCCCATCTAGGAACGGAGAGGTGCCCATTTGTCTTGAGTGACTACAGAGGGAAGCTGGAGGAGCTGCGAGTAAGTATTTTTTGCTGCTAAATGTAGATAATAATTTGATATCTAGGTGTTTCCCATCACCATCTATTTGATGCTCTGCCAAATAAGGTCTCTGTCTGGCAGCTTTTCCTGCTGGGCTGCTGATCCCTCCGGCACAGGGGCAGCTGGCCCGGGGTGCTGCTGACGCCTCCTCCCCTCTCTCGCCTTCAGGCCACGGAGAGTGTCACTGCGGGGAGTGCAAGTGCCACGCCGGTTACATCGGGGACAACTGCAACTGCTCCACCGAGACAGACAGCTGTGTTTCCAGCGACGGGCAGATGTGCAGCGGCAGGGGCACCTGCGTCTGTGGGAAGTGTCAGTGCACCGAGCCGGGGGCTTTTGGAGAGACGTGTGAGAAGTGTCCCACCTGCCCAGGTGTCTGTAGCACGAAAAGGTACTCACGGGGGGCTTCAGCAGGGACTTCTCACTGGTAGGATGGGCAGCTCTTTGGTTCCTGGGAGACTTTGCAGCTAAGGAATTACTCCCGCTTTGTTAAACAGGGTTGATTAGCCCTAGGCAAGCCTGCTGCTGCTCAGAGCCCATGCTAAGCAACCAGAGGGTATCCCAGGCAGAGAAGCAACAAGTGTTGCTGCCCAAGTCCTCATGGAGGTTCAGGTTCTCATTCATTTCCAGTGCTGTCCCGCTCTGGAGGAAAGGATGGCAACCCCAGTTTTGCTGCACCCTGAGCTGCAAACATCGGGCCTAGTGAGCTGCAAGCTGCAGAGGAGGGGAGGACGGGGATGACTGCCTGCCTCGCAGCGACGGGGGTGTCCTGGGCATCAGCCTCAGACTGGTGCAGAGCTGCAATGCTGTCTGCCTTGATCTCAGGCAGGATGGATTTTGCAGTAGCTGACGTGCAGTTCCTGACATCCAAAGCGCAAACAGACCCCAAACCTACCAGCGGTTTTGCACCTTCATTGAATCCACCCCTAGAATAAATCCATCCTTGAGATGGAGATGCTTGGCCCTGAAGTTGCTCTTTCCTTGTGGTGCAGATGTGCAACCTCCAGACCAACACTCAGGGAGTCCCTTTCCGAGGGGTGAATCTCTATGTTCATTCGTTTTCTGACGGGTGCTTAATCTTCCCCTCCGTGTGTCTTTCTGCAGGGACTGCATTGAATGCAAGCTGTTTAACTCAGGAAGACTGGCTGATAACCAAACCTGCCAAAAGCACTGCAAGGACGAGATCATCGCTACTGTGGATGTTCTCAGTAAGTAGGCAGCAGCAGGACTGCAGATGGTGGGAGTCTGTTGCAGATGAATGATTTAGATCGCTTAAAGAATCACTGTCAAAGGTATTAGCAAAAGTGGTTTTAATACAATTTGTAGAAGTGCGACTTAACAAAGTTCGATGGCAAGGTTCACTCTATCACTTACTACGTGGATGAAGCATACAAAGGAAAATCGAGTTAGAATCGAGCTAGAATGATTTATACAGAGACTGAAGACACAAAAGGGTAAGGGAGACCCTCCTGCTGAGTCACGACGTTCAGAGAAGACCACCTTGCTTTCTAAACTCCTAATGGAGCTTATGTGTGGCTGGATCCACTCCTAGTCCCAGACTTGGTCAATGGTGTATGTTTAAGGGATTATATGTGTCTAGTAGCAGTCTAAGGTTCATTCACAGTTTAAGGTGGATCACAGAATTTTAGCAGCGCTTAATCATTGACTAATTTAACATTTACAAAGTGAGTCAATAGAATTTACTACAATCACAACAGTGACTTAATTACAGATTCGAGATGCCAATATTTGTACTATACTTGCTATCGGGTACCTAAACCAATTCACACACGCACGCACACAGACACAAAAATATGTAAATGTACAAAGGCACATCTGTTAAAAATTCCCCTCAAGTTCAGTGAAATATTCACTTCAAAAGTCTCGGCATTTCTCAGTGGGCGAGGGTTGAGCCTCAAGGAGTGAAGGGTTTTGGCCCAGGTCCCACCGTCAGCTTTCGGCGACGGTCCTCCGAACTTTGCAAACTTGAGAGTTTGCGAGCTCCGAGAGGCATCCCACTCAGAGGGAGATTCTGGTCGCAGCCCGCTGCGGTCCAGGAGAGCTCAAAGGGCCTCACTTAGGACCGCAAGGTGATTGGCTTTAGTCATCAGTAAATTTCCATCCTGGCCACAATCTTGGTCGGTAATGACTGAAATTCTCAAAATTCCAGTAACAATGGTACCGTTCCACTTGAGCTACGATCCAGGTAAGGAATGGTCCAAGGCTGTCGGGAGATGACTAATTATTCCTGCTCTCGTTCCTCACCTTGGCCAGGCAACACGAGTTCCTGGTACGGTCAAGGGACGCTTCACTGCCCAACTCATTACACAAAGGCCAAGGCTAACGGGAATTCCTGAGATCGTAGAGTGGCCCGGGGGATTGGGGAAAATGCACCACCACAGAGCCAGTGACTGTGGCGTTGAACACCTCTTAACCAGACCAAGACATATCTGTAAAAAAAGCCTCAGGGAACACTTGGTATTTAGAAATGTATGTGTGTATGTAGCATGTATATGTGTATATGTAGTATGTGTGATCCTCTCTCCAGGCTGTAATCTATATTGAAGTAAAAAACCCTTTGATTTTAAATAACATCTTACCACATCTAACGACTACCATCCGTGCAAGGAGCAAAGAGAGTGGGATGAGATGAGATGAGACAGAAGATTAGATGAGCCGTGAGAGAGTGCAAAAGGATGAAATAACACCCAAAAAAGGCATTTTCTAATCTTCTGAGAATTCATCTTGGAAGAAGTGAGCTTGTAAGAGAAAGCAAATCTGTTTTGGAGACGATGAGTTCTGCTTTGGTGGAACTGACTGCTAAAAGTCCCCTTGGCAAGTTCCTCTCCTTCCCTTTGTGTCCTCTTCTAGAGATCACCCCACACATGCATCCCTCAGCAGATGACTTTCTCCCCCTTCTTTTCAAGCTCTGTTCTGGGAGTCCCTTGTTGCTGGAGTAGAGGGGATTCAAACTTGTGACAGTTTTAATCTCAATGCTGACCCTGGCCTTAGCAACACTCCTTGGAGGGAGGGAGGAAGGTCAAGCAGGGATAAATTACTGTCCACATCTGACATTTCCTCTTCTTCCCATAGTTTATAGAGGTAGGAGTGCTCTACCTTGCTCACCCTTTCTCCCCCTTCCTCCCGAGCTGCAGGCGATGTTTTTCCCATTGACTCCTCTCACATCCAGTGTCTAGCTTTTAAATTACGACCAGTGGGGTTTCCCACCTTTCCCTTTGGAAGACTTGCTCTCATTCTCTCCATCCTCCCTGCAATTTACAGGGGAGTACACCCACAGCAGCACACTGCGAGAGGTTACAAGGCACTTCCAAACCACACGAGGCTCCTTTCTGATGCCTAGCTGGCCTGCGTTTCTTAGGAGCCAGCAAATACTGGAGATTAAAGCTCAACTCTCCTGCCTGGGTGTTGCACCATGCCAAAGCCAGCTTTTGTGCTGACTGTACCGTGGCAGGTGAGGCTGGGCTGTGGTTTTCCAACTCCCCGAATGGCTTTCAGAGAAAAACACAGCCACATTTCTGTTTTGAGAGATTTTGGGGAGTTATTATTCTGTTGAACTACTGCATCAGATTGCAGGTAGTGCTGAGCTCTTGGGAGCTCACAGCACTCTGCAGCTTGGAGATCTGGGTTGCTAGAGAAAGAGGTAAAGCAAAATATTCCTAGAGAAAGTGCTTGGGGACTACGGACTTCTTCACAGGCAGACTCAGCCAAATCCTGGTCTTCAAGTGCTTTTGTGTTATGTAGCACATGTTAAAAGTCCCGGCTGAGAGGCCAAACGCTGATATTTGTCACAGAAGACAGAGGTCTGCATTGTCCTGGCAGTGGAGGATGGGACCTTCTTAAATATCGAGTTGCAATGAACACACCCTGGAAGATCCCAAGTGCCTTTTGGCTCTGGGTATGAAGCAGCCAGTGCTTCAAAGCTGTGTAGAGCAGAGGCATCTATCATTGGACTCACGAGCCAGAATGATGCCTTTTGGGAGGCTTATATGACTTGCATTGGACTCTGCAGGATCTCCTTCGCTTCTGCAGTATTACATTTCCATTTCTGATGGTTCCAGAGAGGAGCTTTCAACACGTGAGGAGCATGACAGGTCCAGCCCTGAGCTGAACCTGCCAACAGCACACATCAGGGGACCTGAAAGCTCAATGGGGCCATCACACCTCTCTCTGTGGACGTGTGATCTCTGAAACCTAGTGAAGACCAACAGAGATCATTACTATTGAGACTTTAATCACTGTATCTTGTAGTAGAGTAATGGTGCAAGGATGGGATTGAAAGCAGCTGGGCCTGGAGGAACTAAGATTTGCTGTTCAACTCAGAAGGGCATTAGTCAGGAAACATTAGTCAGAGAAGTTTTATCTATATTATTTGCTTTGTAAAAATCAACACTTCTCCAGCCCTGCCTTTGATACCACTGTGTAGGTAGAGCAGGTTTTCCTGTCCTGAGGTAGGAACAGCTGAGGTTTGTCCACACCAGGAACTTTGTCAGGACTCACCACAGGGGCAGTTGCATCTGGGCTCAGAGCTGTTGAAATGGAGGGTATTAATCTTTCGACTGAAAGCAGGTCAAAGGCATTGAAAGGAAAGACAAACAGACAGGAGGGAGATAAGGGGCTGGAATAGCAGTGGTCATTAACATGATCATTTTTCAGCGTGACAGACGGGCATGGGTATGAGTGAGGAGGAGAGCCATGGGAAGCATTTTCCAGGTGCCTAAGACAAGGTCACGTCTTTGCCAGCCAGTAGCACTGGGTGCCCAGATCCCTTCCTCTCCCTTGAAACTCTCAGCCCATGCAGGCCTACAGAGACGTGCTCCTGCAGAGCTACCTGGCATGGCTGGAGATGTTGCCCCATCTGCCTCCAGGCACTGTCCCTGCAGCGGGGACACCCCACGAGCTGTGGCCATGCAGGACGGTGGCTCTGCTGAAATAGCCCCTGAAGCTAGAACTGCAAACCTCAGATGATGGCTTTGCTGAAACTTCGTAATGGCTTTTGTGAAGCAGCCTTCCTCAGGAAACATCTTAGAGTGTCCAGAGCAGCGACAGGCTCTGCCTGGTGTTACGGTATGTTAAACAGGCAAAGAAACAGCGCCCGTTTGGCCATGGGAATCAAGTAGTCTCATTTCTTGCAACTCCCCCATCTCCGCATCCTCACCTCCAACCAACTCCTCCCTTCCCCCTCCCTCCTCCCCTTCCCTCCCCATTTTCCTCTTCTGTCTCACTCTTTAAAACCAAACTTCTCAACTGTTGCTGGAGCTGGAGCCGTTCAGCACAGCTGGAGCATGAGCCAGCCATGGGCTGCTGCTGCTGCTGGCCCTGTCCGTGTCCTCACAGGCTCAGTCTGTGCCCCTCACTTTCTCTTCAGCTTCCACTCTTCAAGAAATTCAGCAAATTAAGAAGAAAATGGCATTTATTGCCAAAGCAGCCTTGTGCGAAGGAAGAGTGTGTGAGTGTGTGTGTGTGTGTGTGAGGTTGCGTCTGTTTGCCATGCAGCGTTTGCTGAGTGCCACATTTTCTCAGGCAGTAAGTCTGGATGCTGCTCAGTTACAGTTTGCATGAATCATGATCAAACTGTGCTGCTTTCCAGGCTTGGTCCCCGTTCCTCTGCTCCCTGGCACCCGTGGGAAGCGCTGCTCAGCTTGCAGAAGAGAACTGTGCTAATTCCTAATATTAAATCTGCCAACTAAGTCAACCAAGTGCCATATTGCAGCTTTAGACATATCCCACTTAGAAAGGGAGAGTAGGTCAAAATCAGGGGAACCCACGCCATCGGAAGTTGTTAGGGGGGAAGTAGCTTACTAAGAAGAGGGTGTTGGAAGCATTTGTGTAAGGAATTAGGATACAAGAGTTCTGCAGTCTTTAGGAATTTTTTTTTATATAAAAACCAAAATAAAACTCTGCGACTCTGCATCTCATTCCAGAAACAGATGACCCAAACGCGATCCTCTGCGCCTACCCGGTGAACAACTGCGTCATGAAATTCACCTACTTGGAGCTTCCCAGTGGGAAATCCAACCTCACCGTCCTCAAAGAGCCAGGTTGGCCCTCCCTTGGATTTCCTTTTAATAGCACAGGCTGCCTCGCGAGAGGTGACAGGCTATTGGGGGGCAGAAAGGCTGGTTTCACTGGCTGCACGAAGGCATGTGCAAGCAGATGAACCAGGATGATTTAAAAAAATGAGGTGTTTTACAGTGCTGAAACCCAGCTCCAAATGCTCCCAACTCAGTAAAAAAGGACTCTGACCGAGAGTGAAACATGCACCTGAGCCGCCAGCATTGCTAGCAAACGGCTGAAGGGCTTCCTGCCAGCTCAGGATGCTGAAATTAAACCCAGTCTATTTACGTTCCAAAATGCATGCCATGTACTGATTTGGTGATACAGCCACTGTGAGCAAAAAAAATCAGAAGGGGACACCTGGTGCTGCTGCTGGTTAAGTTGGGGTGTTAGGAAAACCCCACGCCATCTATGGATTTCTGCATCTCCAAAGAGCTAGCTCTGGTCCAGGCAGCGTAAGGGCTGCGTGTCCCTGCTCCCCTCCCCAGGCTGCTGCAGACAGCTGTGCTTCCCAGTGTTATTTTAATCACGTGCAATGCAGTTTCTCAAAGAAAACCCCACGTGGTGTTGCAGGACAAGCTGGCGAGCACCCAGCAGTAGCTTCTCGCAGTCTGCTCTGGTCCTCCGAGGCACAGGCCAGTATGGAAAAGACTGAGATACCGCACGTTTTATTTTATTTGTGCTGCGGCTTGCACTTAATTGAAAGACCAGTTGATTAGCTGACAGTTAATGTATTTATTTAGAGTGCCTCGTGATCACCTGTCTCCATGTGGGCCAGAAGCTTAGCTGGCTTTTGCCAGAGGTGCCTTAACCCTCTGTGTCCCACATGGCTCATCTGGCTTTAAAACCAGGCGTCAGTGTTGGATGGTGGCACTTTAGCACTGCTCTTCCCCCGAAGCGCTGTGTGACATCCCGGCTCCAGTGACATCCATGAGAGCTTTTTTTTTAGGAATTTATTTAATGAAAAAAAAAATTCTTTTGGTTTCAGAGAGGATTGTTGCTTTTTTTAATTTAGTCACTGCTGCTAGCAACTGCCCTGAGGTCACTTGCTCAGTGGCTGCGGTCCAGGTCGTTACGTCCCGGTATCCTCATCCGGGATACACTCACACCAGAGCTAATTACCTTCTCCCCCTCATTACCAGCGTGCAGCTCAGCCCCCAGCGCCGTGACGATCGTGCTGGCGGTGATTGGCAGTGTGGTGCTGATCGGCATCATCCTGCTGGGGCTCTGGAAGCTGCTCGTCACCATTCACGACAGACGGGAGTTTGACCGATTCCAGAGCGAACGCTCCCGGGCCAGATACGAAATGGTGAGCCCGGGGCGGGGGTGCTGCTGGTGTATGGGGGGGGCTATTGGGATGCGCCGGCAGCAAACAGCTCTGCAGTGATGGAGAAGGGTGGCAGGCACGAGGGATGCGGGTGCCCGTGCCCCGCGGTGCCATGCAGCAGGGCTTCAGGGTCCGGCACGTCACACTGCCCTTCCCCTTGGCAAGTTACAAATACTTTGCAAAATTATACCCAGCCTTTGGTTTCATCATGTATTTCCCAGCAGTGCTGGAGGGCTGAGGGAGGTAGGGGAGTGGGGACCAAGTTCCGACTGTGGCAGCAGCCAGGTTGGTCAGGTCTACGAGGGAGCCCTTCTGGGAGGCTTTAGGTGGGGTTGCCCAGCAATTGAGGGCATCACCCGTGCCTGCAGACAGGACGGATGGTGGGTCTGATGGACAAACTATGGACAAACAACAACACTGCTTTTGGATCTGAATGCACATTTCGGTCAAAGCCAAATGCAGCGGTATCTCCAAACTAATAGGCACAGGAAGGGGGGATTATACACATTTTCACCATGACACGGACTTTGTTCCTCATCTTTGTTCTTTCTGTCTGCTCATTTCTCCAAAGGCATCCAATCCTCTCTACCGAAAGCCTATTTCCACGCATAATGTAGAGTTCACATTCAACAAGCTCAACAAGTCTTACAACGGTACAATTGACTGATGGGGTCTCAGTGCCTGGGACTGCTGTGGACAATTGCTTGACTGTATGTGCTGCTTCCCCACTTGAAGATGGGATCCTCTTCAGGGGCGAGAATCCCTTACAACAGGACTGGTTGATGACCAAAGCCTGTTATTTGCACAGTAAGGAGAAAAGTCTGGTTCATCCTGGAGGCACGGAGGCGAAGGCAGGCTCCCCGCCTGTGCTGATGGACTCCAAGCCGTGTGCGACTCCATACCCCAGCTTTCTGGATATATTAAACCTGCCAACTAAGTCAACCAAGTGCCATATTGCAGCTTTAGACATATCCCATTAGAAAGGGTGACTAGGTCAAAAATCAGGGGAACCCATGCCATTGCAAGTTGTTAGGGGGGAATTAGCTTAAAAAGAAGAGGGTTTTGGAAGCATTTGTGTAAGAAATTAGGATACAAGAGTTCTGCAGTCTTTAGGAATTTTTTTTATATAAAAAACAAAATAAAACTATTGTGCATATATGATGCTGTGAGTAGAGTTCATTGTTTCCTTGCTGAGCCCCCCACCAAAACTGGGGCTTGCTCCTGCAAGCAACAGTGTTGCTGCCTGATTGATTTATTAATAAATCTGTATTGATCAAAGCGTGGCTATAAAAATAGGAGCTGGAGCCGCAGTGACTGCCGCAGAAGGTATGTTGATTTAATACCCTGGTGTTGACCCAGGGCGGGGAGTACCACAAGGAGCTCCCACTCCGTGCCGGCCGTGTTAAACAGACGGGAAACTGGTGGGAGCCTGAGGGAAATGGGAGTTTAGGCTGAGGAAACTAAATTAAACACCCATTCCGTGGGGTGTGCAAGTCGGCGTCCGGCCTGGGTGCCTGCAGGAGGGCAGCTGGGAGCACACAGCAGCTGATCCAGACCTCTGACTTTTTACCAGAGGACTACAGCTGTGGGGTCCAGCGGAGCACAGCTGGAAAAGCAGGGGAGCCCTGAGCTTTTGGCTGGAAAGGGAGCTGGATAAAATCCAGTGTTTTTGCTTCACAACATACATTTTGCTTTGGTTTTGGGGTTTTTTCCCCCCCCAAAACTCTTCCCCCAGCCCCATCTGTTTTCCTCTGGAGCGGGGGTTTGTGTTACCCTGGCTGACAGCTGCAGCTTTAAACCCACACAGACTGCAGCGGGGCTGCAGCCGCCGGCAGGAGAGAGAAACCGGAGCAATTGCTACTGCCTGCTTTTTTTTTTTTCTTTTTTCTTTTTTTCTTGTCTCTTTGCCCTGAACAGATCATGCAATAGTCAGCTGAAGGAAGCTTGCCAGGGAAAAGCAAAAACAAATGGTGTGCATTGTTTTGACTTGCTCTTCTCATTGGAAAAGGGCCATGGGCCCATCCTTCCGGATTTTTTTTTTTTATTTGTTTTTGCCTGTATAAACAGAAGCTCTTATTTGCTCAGTATAAACAGCTCTCCTTCGAGATGTTTATGGTCCCCCCCTCCTCCTACCAGCAGTAGTGAAGAAATGCAGCAGACCACACCAAAAATAGCTCAGAAGCAGGGGTTTTTAGAAGTGCAGCAAGTGGCACACTGGCAGCATCGACGCTGATCAGGTGGCATAAAAAACCGCAAATCCCAAATAAATGAAATCTGTGCTCTGTCTTCCCACTTTATTCCACTAAATCTGCCCTAGCACGGGAGGAGGGTGCATACATCCTGAAAACAAGTGCAAGGGCAGGCTCTGGTTAAACTGCTGGTGCTGCCTTCGTGTAACCCACCCGTGCGTGGGCTGGGGGCTGCGCTGCCTCCTCACTGCAGGGCCACGAGCGATAGGACAGGCCTGAGCGCTGCAGAGCTCCACATTTCCTACACAATATTGAAGCCCAGGCTAAAGTTTGCAGGCTGAGATGTTGCGTATTGAACACCTGGGACTAACGCTGCCGCCTGGGAAGGAGCATCCATGGGGCAAATTCGGTTTTCGTGACCATCCCACTGCCTAGCGCCGTGCTGGCAAGATAGATTTCGTCACTATCACAAAAGAAAAATAGAAAACAGTCAAAAAATAATCACAAGTAGACAGAGCGAGTTTTAGCTTAGTTCCTGTGACTGACTCACGCAAGCCGTACTGCCCCAGGCATGGAAAGGGGGAGCAGGAAGGAAAGTGGAGGGAAAGGAAGGGCAGGAACATTTTAAATCTGCTTTGCCACCCAAAGCAGCAAACACTGTGAATACAGCTCTGCTGCAGCTAATTTGCAAGGGACCAAGCAGTTTAAAAACAAAACCAACCCCTTTGCTTTCTTCCTTTGCACTCCGAAAGGAAAGGCACAGGCAGTGCCCCCCCTGCCCCCCCTTTCCCTTGCAGATTACCTTCATGCCTTGGCATTTCCCAGCACGCTGGGTTAGTGCTGAGAGATGGGACAATCAAGGCAGCTGTAGAGAGCTGAAGTTTGACTCATTGCTAAGGGGTGGTTTGGGTAGGGAGTGCAGAGGAGAGAGAAGGGGCCTGGGGACAGGACTGCAAGTGCCCTCCTTCCCCTGCAAGGGCAGACTCAGCTGTATGGCAAACTGGTCTGCAGAGTAGCCAGGGAGTAATGTGGGGAGCGAGTAGGTGAGGGAAGGGTGCCACAGGCCAGGCACCCGAGAAAGTGTAGCAAAAAGAAGGAAACAGGGTTGGCTGCTGTCAGCAAAGAGCATCCTGCTGCCCACGGCGCTGGGCCAGGCGGCACAGAGCACCACCACGGGTGCCTGTCCCATGGGGACAGCAGCTGCCGTGCCTGGGTGCAGGAAGGCTTCAGCCTCTAGGTCAGGCTTTCTTCCTGTCACTTCTACTGTCAGAAGGTACCACAGAAACTTTATATAAATTAATAAAGGAAAGAATGTCTTGTTTCTAATTTTTATAGGCTCTGCCCCCCAAATTTAGCTTCTTAAAAAAAAAAAGAAGGAGGTGATGCTAAGAGCAAGAAGGCTTTGCTTTACTGTGTAAGCAGAGCTGCCTTCACCCTTGCAAGGTTAGTGCCAAGCACAATCATGGGAATGGTGTATTTCAGTCAGCAGCAGTTTATTTGAGTCTGTAAATACAGGCAGCCTGACCACAGCTAGCATTCCTGAATGAAAACTTCAGCAGAAGGCATCAACGGGTCACGTGTGATGGAAAATGTCAGCGCTTGTCTGGCCAAGCCGGAATCCGGATGCCATTGCAACACCAGCTCCTCCTGTTTCCCCATCCACAGCTGGAGGCTGCTGCTGCGCGGCCACTGGGGCTGGGGCTCACCAGCACGTTTTTCCCTGTGCTGCTGGTGTTTCTGGGGAAGAGACATCACATCACGCCTTGAGAAAAGTCAAGGCCAATGGCAATATTATTTGCTTTGTTAATTGTGGAGATGCACTGTAACCCTTTGCTGTAACACAAGCCGCAGTGAGGCATGCCCGCTTTGCATCCTCTTTGCCCCGTACAGTGGAGTGAGAAGGTGCTCAATAGCCAAAGGCTAAGCCCAAGCTCTGGAAGATGAATGCCTCGCACTCTTCAACCCGTTTAACCTTGCATTTCTCCAGCCACATGGAAAGCGAAGGAGCTAGTGTATTGAGGAGAGGGTCACTAAGATTCCTGGAAAGAAATACCACGGTGAGACAACTGACTACATCTGCAGCCCAGCAGCATCTCCTGACCCTTGTATTCCAGCATCATCTCTGTATCTGGAATTGACTGTTGTTCCTCTACCTCATCTTCACTGCCAGCCTGCAAAATGCCGAAACAATACAATACGAGACCCAGGGTTTGATTTCACCCTATCCCTTTCTCCATGCCCACTAGTTAGTGCTGGTATCCACTGGATACAGCCCAACAGAAATTCCTCCATTCGACTGTCACGACCCAGAAGGGTTACCCAGCCTGCAGATGAGCAAAGGTTGCAACCGTGGGTTCACAGGACTCTGTCATGCACAAGGACAGGGAGGATTAATTTCCTAAATTACTTTATTGCATTTTACTACAGGTCATCACTATCAAGACAAGTACACTTATGATTAGTACATCTATACTACAAAATACTACTAGAAAGCAAATACATATTTCAACAGCAGCACAATCAATATTAGTAGCAAGTCTGTATTTGAATATTACAAGTCACTACAGAATTACCACTAGTAAAGCAGCAAATATACTTATCAGTAATTACTTATATGCGTGCCTATATATATATATATATGTCAAATGTTACCAGTACCAAGTGCTCATCAAACCCATCCCAGAAGTGAGGCCGACTGGACCAAAGTCTCACTTGGTCGATGATCCGCATCACGGAGCCCAGAGTCAGCCTGGCGTCCCTGGCGAGGGTCCGCTCTGCCGAGGAAATGTCGTAGGGAACAGAGGTCCGTGCACGGGCACTTCTCAGAGAAAGAGGCTCCATTTGGGGTAAAAAGTAAGTCTTTTTTATATCACAGAGACATAAGAGGTTGAAGGACAGCACCACCCGGAGCAACCAATAGATGCTGCAAATTTCTATTTTTCACATGGCACAGTCAATAAATGATGATGTTTTCTATTCTTTCGGATCAATTTTTGTATTTCCAGACTGTTTTTCTGTTCTGTCAGTTAAAACAAGCCAATGGCAGTTACCAACTCTTCCTTTCTCAGGTTGCTTTCCCCCTTTTCCAGACTTTCTTTTCACCATTCCAGACGATAAGTTGCTGTTACAGTTCCTTGTTTTTGCTTTGCATCGGTAGTATCTCGGGCTGACTCTGATTTCTCGGTACCCAGCTGCACTTCAAAGATGCCAGCTGTGTTCCTCAAGGATGCTTCTGGTTCCCAGGCTGGCAGGCATTTTCTCTGTCAGTATTTGAGCAGGGGTCTTTTTCTGTTCAATATTTTCCCCCTTATAACCAGGTCGCCTTTATGGCTGCTCCCATCACTCCACCCCTTGGCCTACAACCACTGATGGGTCACTAGGAGTGAGACTACACCCCGCCCGGTGCGTCTCTCTTGCCTCCTAATGCGTGAGGCGGAGGAGACCCATGTCCGTGTCATGCCCAATGTTGTTGCAGCTCCTGAGAGAGTTTGGTGGTTGAGGCACGAGTATACAGTACTGGTTTCAACAAAAGTGATACAGACAGTGCTCTGATACGAGAGATACGCTACGGAAAAGCTCGAATCCTACAGCCAGGACGAGAGCTGATGGCACTGAGAAGCGCTGTGCCCATGCTCCGGGGTCTGGCAGCCAAGACGATGGCCATGACTGTCCAGCTGGCCAGTCCCCGGGCAGGAGCTGCTCTTGGGCTATTTGGTGCATATGTTGCTGAATAACATTCACTTCATATTCGATTTGTTTGACTTTGTTAGCATAGAAGCAACGGGTAGTATTCATAGAACACAACGGGTAGCCTAAAAAATAATCCAAGGCCCAGCTGTGATGGATGCCCCCGCTCTGAGTGAGTGAGCAGCATCTTGGTAGTGGCACCACCGACAAGCAGCCCTGACTGAAGTCAGCCCCGGCGTGCAACTCCTGAGACCCGTGCTAGCCACATCTTCTCAGGGACTAAGAAGTCTAGACCACGTCTTATCAAGACTAACAGCACCAGCCCAAGCTGGGACTAGACAAAACTAGAACTGCCACAGCTGCACACCTGCACATATACTGCGGAGGGGGCGGGCTGCCAGTCCATCACTTTACGCTGTAGATATCCATAGCCCCCCAGCCCGTCGAGCTCTCCGGCACGGCAGCGGGCTGCACAGAGGTGATCTCCCCTTGGGCAGGGACGCCTCTCAAGGTTACTCCTCGAGGTTGAGACGCCCCTTACCCGGCATTTGATGTCTATAACAAGGTAAGCAACATTTTACATTAGGCCTAAAGGTATATTGTATGCTAGCGACATTTATATATCCAGCTATAGCTTAATTATTAGAAGTATAGTAAGTAGTAGAGTATTTTATCGCTGTCTAAATCATCATCTAATCACCATCTAAATTATCATTTAAATCATCATTTAAATCATTGTCAGATCATTTTTAAATCAGTGTTTAATTAACATTCAATTATTGTTTTATCACCAGTTGATTACCATTTGATTTTCATTCAATCATCAATTAATTACCATTTGATCATGATTTAATCATTAATAAAACCCTCTTAGTTAACCCCACAATGATGACTTCTCTTAATAATTCACCTGTGACAGTAGCCAATTGCGAAAGCAAGTTAACCTCCGTCTGTAGGTTCTTTAAAGCATCCACAGTAGCATTTTGGGTAATTTCAAGTGTAGCAGAAATACTAACAACAGCTTGTTCTAGTTCAGCGACACCCAAGTTTGGAAACAGTGCACGTACAAACTTGGGAAACTTAAATGGTCTTGTTCCTGTGGGCTGATTACATACAGGGTAATGGTTGTGTTGAAAGTTAAATGTCAAACCTTGAGATCGAAATGCTTAAAGAGCGAGACCTGCTATGGTACAAGTGCCTGTCTGCTGTGGTGGTAGACTCTTAGGGGCATTGGTGCCACAAAGCCAGAACCACCCAGGTGTTAAAAAGTCAGCCCCCCAGCTTTGCCCAGAGTCATTGCCTTGTTTGCAGAACGAACACCATGGATTAGAAAAACAATTCAATTTTGTTAATCACATTAATCGGTGTATCCAAAAGGGGTTACAATCTATACAATGATATGTTGTTTCGGCCATGTGTGTCTCAATTATCATTATTACTAAGCCAACCATTACTCTGTAGGCAACAGCATGTAGAATTAGGACCGCTGAGATTATATTATCTTCGACAATTCGTGTTATTAACGTTCCATGTAAGATGCCAGAGTGCATTAAAAAACCCTTTGTTTGTAATTGCTGATTCATTATTTCCGGTGCATGAGGTTTCCAGATGAGAATCAATACAAGCTTCTGTTCTGTCACATTGACATTGAAACCATGCTTGGGTGAGATTGTAATACAAAGTGTAATTACAATTGCTTGTCTTCCCCACCCAAATTGAATTTGTGTCCTGAGGCATTGTAATGCACCATAGGGCCTTATTGTATGAATGTGCTTTGAAAGGTTGTTGTCGATAATTTGGTGTATTGGGGAGTAAGTATGCCAAATTAGATTGATTACAGGATGCTTCAGTGACAGGTTCTGCTAACCACCAAAATTTGACATCTAATGATTGAGGGTGGTGTAAGCAATACCAACAATCCAATTCGTTGCCTGCTTGAGAAATTCTATTCATAAATTGAACAACGTGATCGCTATTCCAACCTTGAGATAAGGGAACAAGCAATAGTGTAATTACTAGGCATGATCCAATCATTGTGTATATAATATAACAAGTATAAGAAAGAAAAGTGCTCATGACGTTGTTTCATTTCATGCCACTTGCCAAATCAGTACGATGAATAAGGTAGGACCAAAATCCAGGGAGAATAATCTGAGTTTCCAGTTGCCGATGTTGCAGTTAGGGTGGACCTGAAAGAAAAACAAAATCGCTTCATTCCTTTTGGATATTAGGTAATTTGGATATCCATTGCTTAGAAATGAGATGCTTGTCACCCTGGTGATCGAGCACCTTCCTTTAATTTTCCACCTTTTAGTTTCCCAATTATTATATATATTGCATCAGCACCGGGCTCAGCACTCCCTTGCCTTTGCATATTGTATTGTCAATTCCCCCCATAAGCCCAGGTGTCCCCTCGATCCAGCCGCAATGTGCTCTGTGCATCACCATCTCCTGGATGGCACTGAGCGTGCAACGGATGGCAGAGCAGTGCGAGGGACCCACGAGGGATAGGCGAGTACAAGGTGAGACTACGACTGAAGAGGGGGTGTTCCCCGAGCGACTGAGGGGGACCTGGCAGAGCAGGTGATCTAAACAGGCTAAAACAATATTCCTGGAGATGGAGGGTGATAGCAAGCACGCCTGTGGGAGGTGTGACCAGGTAGATGAACTGCTCTGCATGGTGGCCAAGCTGCAGGAGGAGGTGAGCAGACTGAGGAGCAACCGAGAGTCTGAGAAGGAGATTGACCAATGGAGCTGTGCTCTGCCATCTCTGATGCACGCAAGCCAGCTCAGCGTGGCCGCTACAGAAGCAGGCCCAGGATCTGTTTCATACCAGGAGAAAGGCAGCGTTATGAGGGATGGGGTAGGGTGGAAGAAGGTTACTGCACGGAGCTGTAAGAGAAATCCCTTCTTACCTTCTCAGATACCCTTACAGAGTAGGTACAAGGCCCTGGGTATGGTAGATGAAGCACATAATGAGACAGAAGCAAGCACTCTCACCAAGGTCAGGTTGACCAACCCCTCACAACAAGACCTACATTAAGACCAGCGCCAAGAAGAAACAAGGGCGAGTTGTGGTCATCGGTGAGCCCCTCCTGTGCGGAACAGACCAGATCCTCTTTTCAGGGAAGTTTGCTGCTTCCCTGGGGTCAGAATTAGGGATGTCACCAGATGACTGAAGAGCTTAGTACAGCCTTCGGGCTATTATCCACTCTTGCTCTTTCATGTGGGTACTAATGATACTGCAACAAAAGGTCTAAGGTCGATCAAAAGAGATTTCAGGGCCCTAGGAAAAATGCTAAAAAACTCAGGAGCACAGGTAGTGGTTTCCTTGATCCTCCCAGTAATGCGGAGAGACTTTGGAAGAAACAGGTGAGCCCAAGATATCAATATCTGGCTCCAGGACTGGTGCCTCCACCTAAACTTTGGGGTTTATAACCATGGAAGTATATTCCAAGCACAAGGTACGCTGGGGCCTGATGGGATCCACCTCTCCCGATGGGGAAAATGTGTCTTTTGTCATAAGCTGGCAGGACCGACTGAGAGGGCTTTAAACTGGAATCGATGGGGGAAGGGGATCCCGACAGGAGAGCTGAAGGTAAGCCAAGAGTTGGCACGGCATCACCTGAGGGTGATGATGCTAGTGGGAACATTTATGCTGCTCCAGGGAGCGCAAAGGGCTCAGGAGCGTATCTGAAATGCTTGTACACCAACGCATGCAGTATGAGAAACGAACAGGATAAACTGGAAGCATTGGTCAGTCCCCAGAGCTACAATATCACTGGTATTAGTGAGACTTGGTGGAATGAGTCCCACAATTGGAGTGCTGGGATGGAGGGCCACAGGCTGTTCGGGAGGGATAGGCAGGACAGGCGAGGTGGCGGAGTCCCACTCTATGTAAGGGAGAGGTTTGATTGCACAGCCCTTACAGTTAGTGATGATGTGGTTGAGAGCCTCTGGGTGAGGATCAGGGGAGTGGAAAACAAAGGAGATGTTGTAGTGGATGTCTACTACCAATCGCTGAGCCAGGATGTAAGCACTGATGAGTTGTTCTATAGGCATTCTCTGGATCGGTAGCCCTGGTCCTTATGGGAGATTTCAACTTCTCAGACATCAACTAGGAATACCATAGTACTGTGATGAGCAAGTCTGGGAAATTCTTGAAGTTTATGGAAGATAACTTCTTGTCACAAGTACTCAGTGAGCCAGCTAGGAAAGATGCCCTCCTAGACGTGCTATTTGTGATTAGAGAAGGACTCGTGGGAGATGTGGTGGTAGGTGGCTGTCTCGGCCACAGTGATCACAAAATGGTCGAGTTTAAAATTTTCAGTGTAATGAGAAAAAAGGACAATAGAGTTGTTACCCTGGATTTCAAGAGAGCAAACTTCAAGCTATTCAGGGAGCTACTTAGCCATAACCCCTGGGAATCTGCTTTTGAGGGCTTAGGAGTCCATGAGTGCTGGTCAGTTTTTAAGAACCACCTTTTAGAAACACAGGAGCAGGCAATTCCAGTGTGTCGAAAGATGTGGGGCTGAACAGGGAACTCCTCATGGAGCTCAAGAGGAAAAAGAAATTGTATGATCTCTGGAAGCGAGGTCAGGCTTCGCAGGAAGAGTACAGAGCTGTGGTTCGTATATGCAGGGAGAAGACATGAAAAGCCAAAGCTCAGTTAGAGTTGAAACTGGCCGGTGTTGTGTCAGACAACAAGAAGGTGATCCTGCCCATGCCCAGGTAGCACAACTCTTTAACAGACCGTGTAAGGGTTGAGCAATTATACCAAACTCTGGAAAATGTGCTTGCCAGAATCCTACAGTTCCCAGAGTGATCACGCATTATTTGGAGTTAGGGAGTGTTTTGATTGTATAGAGCTCAACGATTGTGATGATAAGGTCGAGTGCTTATGGGTAAGGATGCGGGGGAAGGCCAACAAGGCAGATATCCTGCTGGGAGTTTGTTATAAACCACCTAACCAGGATGAAGAGGCAGATGAAGCATCCTACAAGCGACTGGCAGATGTATGTCTGTGTGGGGGCTCCGTCTGGGTCGCCACATTCCTTCTGGCAATGGCTTTTGGCCGAGTGGAAACCATGGCTAGGTCCTCTTCTGGGAGGGCGATGACCACTAGTTGAGTTAGCCTCTGGAGCCAGGAGGGGGCCTGCACCCTGCCCACATGCCTTCCCTGGGGCAGAATACAATTTGCTTTTATCCGATTACCCCAAGGGTTCAAACATAGCCCTACGTTGTCACACCAGGCTTTAGCTAGGGAATCAGAACAAGTCCCACGGGAGCCAGGGGTGACAGTATATCAATACACAGATGACATTTTAAATGGAGGTTATTGCCCCAGTAAGGTCCTAGGTGCAGGAGCAGGCTGTCCTCATGTGC
>NW_009189322.1:0-325 GCF_000690835.1 Fulmarus glacialis | reverse complement strand
CCAGCCCCCCCAGCCAGTAAGACAGCTTCATCAGGGTCCCAACTTAAATACCTTATGCAAACGCATGGGGAATAAACAAGAGGAGTTAGAGACTCCTGTGCATGCCTTCAGGGCTACGATCTTATTGGCATCACGGAGATATGGTGGGATGGATCCTATGACTGAAGAAAGCTGGAGAGGGAATTTTTACAAGGGCATGTAGTGATAGGACAAGGGGTAATGGCTTTAAACTGAAAGAGGGTAGATTTAGATGAATTATAAGAAAGAAATTCTTCACTACAAGGGTGGTGAGGAACTGTGTGCTGGCTTTGGCTGGGATAGAGTT
>NW_009189321.1:1316-1555 GCF_000690835.1 Fulmarus glacialis | reverse complement strand
AGCCATTACTGTACTTCAGGTACCACCTCGTGGAGACAATTAACAATTATACTTCTTCCTCTCAGAGGTTTTTTATGGCAGAAATACAGAATGGCACCTTCGCTACCTTTTTCTGTGATGTTTCCTTCTTCTTTACAATAACGATACGATATTGTTTTGGTTTTGTCTAAGGTTAATAAGCAATTTAAGAATCTCATCCAGAGATCTGCCCCAGGGCGGGATAGGTACGAGTGGCAGGG
>NW_009189321.1:321-1080 GCF_000690835.1 Fulmarus glacialis | reverse complement strand
GGATCTGACAGCAAAACTACAGGCACTGCGGTTACTCCAACCCCTGCAACAGGCACTGCAGCTGAACTACAGAACCAACCCATGCTGGTATTAGTCACCCCTATACACAAGAAGAAACACACAAGAAAATTAGCTCATTTAGTAAGGGATGATAAAAAAGCAGGGCCATCACGAGAAGAGGAGGAAGAGGAAGAACTCATAAATGAGACGGTAATCACCTGATCCCTGTCCCTGAGTGAGCTGCGAGATATGCAAAAAGATTTCAGTTGCCGTCTAGGTGAGCACATTGTCACCTGGCTGCCCCAATGCTGGGATAACAGGGTCAGTAGCCTGGAATTAGAGGGTAGGGAAGCCAAGCACCTGGGATCCCTTTCTAGAGAAGTGGGCATTGACAAAATGATTGGAAAAGAGGCACAGGCCCTCAGCCTCTGGAGGCAACTCCTGTCAGGTGTGAAGGAAAGGTATCCCTTTAAGGAACATGTGATATGTCACCCGGCAAGTGGACCACCATGGAGAGAGGTGTTCAGTACCTGAGGGAATTAACTGGGCTGGAAGTGATTTATGATGACCTGGACAACAAGCAGTTATCCAAAGATCCAGATGAAGTCCAGTGCACATGACCTGTGTGGTGGAAGTTTGTATGGAGCATACCATCGTCGTATGCCAACTCATTGGCAGTAATGACCTGGAAAGATGGAGAGGGACCAATGGTGGATGAATTGGCTGGCCAACTCCGGCAATATGAAGAAAGTCTCTCTT
>NW_009189321.1:0-265 GCF_000690835.1 Fulmarus glacialis | reverse complement strand
GCTGGGAGTTCCAAAGATTAAAAGACGATATGTCCTGCTCCCCACCTGTATGGATTGGTATCTCAGCCTTATTAGGAGTAAGCGTTCCTCTGCTCAAGAGAGAGGATATAGAGGGTACACACCACGGGGCACCCTGACCACAGAGAGGACATGAGGAAGTGGGATGCAAAATCTACCTCAAAAATAGAGGCATGGGTATATGAGTTGCAAGGAAAAACAATCACAAAAGGATTTTTTTCCAGGAAAATTGCTGTTCCAGTTTCCA
>NW_009189320.1:57372-57664 GCF_000690835.1 Fulmarus glacialis | reverse complement strand
ACACCATTTCTCACCAATATCCATCTGGATATTGAACCGTTGACTACTACCCTCTGGATGTGACCATCCAACCAATTCCTCATCCACCGGACAGTCCACCCATCAAACCCATACCTCTCCAATTTAGAGAGAAGGATGTCGTGGGGGACCGTGTCAAAGGCCTTACAAGAAATCCAGATAGATGACATCTGTAGCCCTTCCCATGTCCACTGGTGTAGTCAGCCACTAGGTTGGTCAGGCAGGACTTGCCCTTGGTGAAGCCATGCTGGCTGTCTCGAGTCACCCCCCCGTG
>NW_009189320.1:42859-57072 GCF_000690835.1 Fulmarus glacialis | reverse complement strand
TCTTCTCTTACAGTGGGAGGGACTTTGCTCCCTCAGTCCCTGTCTTGCAGTCCATCCACTTGAGAGGTGTGGGAAAAGAGGTTGCCAATGAAGACTGAGGCAAAAATGTTGTTGAGTACCTCAGCCTTCTCCTCATCCCTTGTTACCAGTTTGCCCGTCTTGCTCATCAAGGAAGGTACACTTTCTTTGACCTTCCTTTTCTGGCTGAGATACCTGTAGAAGCCCTTCTTATTATTCTTTGTGTCCCTTGCCAAGTTCAGCTCCATCTGTGCCTTGGCCTTCCTGACCCCATCACTACAAAATCGGGCAGCGTCGCTATACTCTTCCCAGGATACCTGTCCCTGCGTCCACTGCCTGTGCATTTCCTTCTTGTCCTTTATTTTGACCAGGAGGTCTCAACTCAGCCATGCCGGTCCCTTGCCTTCCTTTCCTGATTTCTTACACCTGGGGATTGAGAGCTCTTTGCTTTATGGAAAGTGTCCTTAAAGGTCTTTATTAACAGTGTGTTATGGTGATATGGATTATTCATGGTCTTACCTTCCCCTTAGGACAGTGGGTTCAAAGCCACCTCTGAGGAAGCTGTACAGCCACATAAACACAGTGAAGCAACTGAGTTAGAAAGCCCTGCTAAAAGGTGTATAATCTCTCGACATTTTATTAATGAGGTGGGAGGGCTTCTGGTCCTATGGGCATGGTGGGAGTACACAAGCACTTGCTCCCAATAACCTCCCCATACACACATTTACACACTATATTCTTCCTGGCATGAGGAATAGAGAACACAAAGAGCCATCAGTGGAAAACAGCCCTAACGTGATCTACCTAAACCCTCTTTAAACCATACATACTTCAAATTATACATACCATGACTGAAGCTTGTGTCACCACAAATCCCCATCCATCCTATGTATCTGTAGAAATATCACTCAGCATATTACAGACAAAATTTTCGCAGAGTTCACCAGCTGAAACAGCAAGGGTATAACTGGACACTGTACCTCAGAACTCCTGACCTATTGGCATAGTTGGCAGGATGGCAGATTCGATTACTGACTATTTACAGAGGCACAGAATTAGCCCTTCTCCAAGATTTTCTGAGGACTGGGTGCACGAAAATTGGGATAATTGGAGTAAGATAGAGGATCAGTTAAACCTCACGAGAGGAAAACTGAAAAATGGTAAAGAAAAGGGAATAATATGCAAGATGTTGGGAACCTGTTTGGAAGCAGCACGTCAGTATAAGAAAGGCAAAGAAAAGGAAATGAAAGTGTTACAAGATGAGGTTGAACAAAGAAAGCGACAAGAAATGCTGTTATCTCTGCAAATAGAACAATTGCAGAAACAACTGGGGGAGGAAAAGAAAAAGCAAAAAAGAGTAGAGGACAAACTAGAACTCATGATAACTTGGGCCTCTAATCCTCCAGACCCTGTAAACATCCATAAGTTAATTGTGTCCCTGGAAGATTGGGATGGAGATCTATGGGGGGACCCTGACAAGGAATTTAGCGATGAGAGTAGTGAAGAGAGTGAGTTAGATGAATCGGAGTTTAAGGTGGTCCCTGTTATTAAAACTGAAGTGTCCGTAGGGCCCCAGGGGGGTAACCAAAGAAATACCACAAGAACCATTCTGTGGGACCCCCTTCAACTGGCTAATTTGCAAGAAAAAAATGGGTGGAAGCCTGACAAGAGCGAAACTGAATATCTGTGGCACGTCTCCTTAACCGACCGAGGAGATCATGTTATGTTAAACCAAGAGGAAGTGGACGGCTTTTGGGGACCAGGGGTATTTTTAACAGGGGGACCAGACTCTAACAATGAACCATGTTCTATCATCTGCCAAATAGCTTATTGGGCAAGGGGCATAGAACCTCAGGAACGAGGAGAACGCACTGCTATCCCTATACAATCATTAAGCAAACTTTCTACTGCTGTTACAAAGGCAGCCTGCATTCAAGCTATGAACCATAGGGGTGAACATGGCAACTACCCTATCTCAGCTCCCATCGACCCCCAGGCCATGAAGCCACTAATACGGGGAGCCCCCGCTGTTTTAAAGCCGTATCTCATTGCAAAAAGGGATGAAACAAAAGACAGCAGTGGAGCTAAACGTCGTATTAATGTGGATACACCCTAGCCACTCATTAGAAGGGGTAAGCAGTCCAGAGTCTCCCTGCCAAGATTTGTGTTATTTCCCTTTCCAGGAACAGTACCAGGGATACCAAAACACCTCCCCTCAAGATTAGGTCAACCACCGGAAGAATACTTACCCTTCTCATAGGTGTAATCATCTCCAACGTGAACCGGATCCAGTTTATATGTCGACGGGGTGGAGACCCTTACTTCTTTTATTTGTACTAATCAATATAGTCATAATCGCGCTTAAGCCTGAGTGCATTACAATGATAATCACTAACAAAGCAAGCTACAATTGTACAAATTTAAGAATCCCACCCATTAACATGAATTTGGCAGAGGGAAATATAAGCATAATATGTGAAACAGAACCCCCAAACAATGAAGTGGAAATGTACTTATTTAGTTTTCAATATAGCTCCTTTGAAAAAAGTGGCATAGATGTAACAAGGCTAGTAGCTGTTCAGTGAGTGTTGCATTAGAAGAAAATATGGAAAGAGAAATAGTATGCACATGGAGATATAATTTATCCACAACTGAAACTGGGATAATTTATATTGGCACAGCAAAAACTACCTTAGCCCCCACAATGCATCCTACTACCTCCAAGACTCCTGATAAGACTGTTGAAACCTTATCCCCACAGATTTCTGAAATTGGACCCTATGCTATTAAATATACAGGCCAGCAACAAGTGCTATTTAATCCATCATGGTCCTTCAAGCGAGCGGAACTATCAGTGCAGGTTAATATCTCTGCAGTTAAACCTATCTGCTCACCATTCCTACATACATCCTATACAGGATGGTTAAGCATGGTTGCATGGGCAAACCCTCACCTCTCCAAAACGAGCAAGGAGAGATGTGGCTGGCATCAGGGAACCGGATTAGGAGTATTAAACAGCATAGACGCTGAAGTTTTGGCAAACAAATTAAGCTCGGCAACAAGTGATTTGTATAAACTAGAACATCCATTAAGATTTTCTTTGCCAATGTCAATGGCTCTTAGCTGATATATTGCCTAAATGGGAAAGAATTAATGAAAAGGACCACCAACTAATTGTAGATGCACTTGGCATCACCCAGAATAATGTTTCTCTAGCTCTTAGCTGTATCCAAGCTCAGTTATGGGTGCAATCCACTATAGCGGCAATTATAAGGCAAGACAATGAGGACACCTTGCCCACTGAGATTCGAAAGGTAATTTGGGAAAATGCAATTCAATTTGAAAAAGATTTCCAATCTTGGTGGTATCTAGTCAACTTCACTTATGACCCCACCAGAAGTAAAGCCACAGCTTTTGTTTTAACAATACACAATGCTTCGGTATCCACCATATACCCAATCATTGAGCTGCGGTTAAATCACCATGGAACTGTACTCTATCCATTAGAACACAGAGTATTGGCCCAACAAAATGGGAACAAATGGCAAACTGTCAATATTGGTGCATGTGTTGTACAGAGACAACAAGGATTGATTTGTGAAAGTAATACTATTAAGGCCCAAGATGTTTGTCTTGACACTGAACAAAATGTTTGTCATTTTGAAATACATACTGATGAAACCCCTGAAACTGTACTTGTATATGTTGGAAATGGATGTGTTTGCATGAGAACCCTTTGCTTTTCTATATTTATAGACAATCACTCAAATATCTATATTTGTAATTTTGCTTGATTTGTGAAAGTAATACTATTAAGGCCCAAGATGTTTGTCTTGACACTGAACAAAATGTTTGTCATTTTGAAATACATACTGATGAAACCCCTGAAACTGTACTTGTATATGTTGGAAATGGATGTGTTTGCATGAGAACCCTTTGCTTTTCTATATTTATAGACAATCACTCAAATATCTATATTTGTAATTTTACTAAAATTATGTGATGCGACTTTAACTATTCAGCTCCTGTCACAACCCACCAATTGCTACAACCTAACTAGACATTGTATCAACATTTATTGCCTACTGTTGGAATGAATCTCACATTGGTAAGAAAACTGTTGCAACATGATGACCTGTGTCGATTACTAAAAAAGTTCAAATTGACAAAGAACCCTAATTACAGTCCATCATGATGCAGATGAGATACACTGCATCCTAGAAAGAGTGAAGAAAGATGGAGAACATCAGTGGTGGGAAACTGTCCTTGGATGGTCACCAACAGCAACGGAAGCTTTGAATGTGATGTTACACCCAATTGTAGTCTTGTTAATCTTTGCAGTTTTATATTTATTGCTAACTTGTTGTTTATAGATCAAATTATGGCACTTATCTCAATGTATAATAGCTATGAGTGAACATGTCGATGTTAAAGAATCAGCAAATCTGATATATGAACTTATATACCAGCCTATCGAAAAGGTGATGTCTTTACCGCCCTATATTTACGGCACAGGGGCAAGAGGTGGCCATACCACCACTCTGTGAAGTAAAGTGGATTGACTGTAGTCATGGGGTGGAGAGAGTGACAGATGCACTCCTCCTGTTTGAACTAACTGAACTTTGGTCCAGGCAGATGCTCAGCAAGTAGGTCTGATCAAAGTTAATCCTATTGTGTGAGGCCATCAGTGAGAACACAGCACCAAACCCCAAAAAATCAGTTTGGCTGGAGACTGAGCTGACTACAAGTCAACCACTTTACGCTATAAATATCTGCAGCCATGAGGGTCCGTTGAGCTCTCCCTCCATAGCAGCTGGCTGTGCAGCGGTGATCTCCCCTTGAGCAGGGACGCCTCTCAAGGTTACCCCTCAAGGCTGAAAGATCCCTTACCTGACACCAGACATCGATGGGTTGGTAAGTGACATTTTTTGCGTGCATTTAAGATACGTATAGTAAGCTTAAGTGATAATGTTTGCATCCCATACTAACTTTAAGTGTGGTAAATAGTATTGACCACCAATCCATCTGTACTTATTAAATATTTTACACACCTAAATTTACTGATTAAAACTCAATAAACTAACTACTAGATCAAATCTGTCTGAGTGACCTCTGACTCTTTTCCTCTGACACCTATTGACCAATACCAAGCTCTGGCAGTGGAGTGAAAAAAGAGGACACATGGCCTTTTTTGCCAGCACAAACCAAGCTACTCTTACCACAAGTGCCGCAGGTCCATTTATTGCTTCTGGCTACACGGTAAAGAACTCGTTGCTAAAATATTATGTCGCATTTGTCCTCAGTTTCCTTAAGTCTTCAGAAGAGACTCTTCGTTATACATCCAGAAATAGGGCAAAGAAAAAGAGGGTGTTTAGAAGACGGTAGTTTAAAAATGGAAAAATGTACAAATGTCTTAATTTAGTTTAGGAAATAAGTAAATTAATAAATAGGTAAATAGGTGTATTAGTGACAGATTGCCCAGAGCAGCCCTTATTTTAATAAATTCTATTTTAAGTAAACCACTCACTGTTATTACTTAAATAGATTCTGCTTCTACATTTCACTACTTTTTTTTAATGAATATTTGTAAAACTGTATGTAAAATAGTGATTCTGCTTTTTTCACAGACAGATCAACCAATGCTATTGTTAGTTAACAATGCAGGGGGGTTTTTTGGTTGGTTTTTTTTTCCCTTGGTACAAAGTCTCTAAGGTATCAGTGTAAGGCTTGGCTTTACTTAATTTTGGATGACAGTCTCGAAAAGGGGCAATCCAAGACAAGCATACCCTAGAAGCCTTTGACTCAGAGTTCACTTGCAGCCACGGAGACTGCAAAAGCGCCTAGTACGAAGATGCGCTAGGGAAATTCCTCCTGGCTTTCTCCTTTGAGAAAGGGGAGAGGTGGGATTTAGGATGTAAGTCTGTTCCCAGCAGGAGAAAAGATATGCATCATTATGTATCACATACAGTATTTCTGACACATGTAAGAAAACATTTCTATTTTTTAGGAGGAGAACCCCTCACTAACAGAGGCTGTGAATAGTGAACTTGCTCTCTCCTCAGCCAACCCCTCAGAGGATGGCAGCTTAGCACTTATGGCCTTGGGAAACCTCCCAAGGCTCCTTTAGCAGCAAGGACAGTTTCCTCAACTATCCAGGATGACTCTGAAGCTAGCAACCATGGAGACCCAAGTTCGGGCTATCAGGGCACTGAACTACTCCAGGTAGCTTAATGGGCAGCTGCCTCACAGGTCCATCAAGTCAAGCCAGGGAGCACTGGTGTACCTGCATGAGACAGGAGAAGAAGCCTCTCCTATCACAGCCTCTACAGTCATGTAAAGACTCTACCCTATTTCTTTAGTCTGTACAGCTACCAGATATGCATCCCAACATGACAATTTTTAGCATGTTAAAAAGCAATCAGGACTATTAACCAAGCAGTCAGTAGGGTAGGGATGTTTCTAAGTAGATTAACTGCTTTCTCCATCTCTGCCAAAGCCACCTGCACTCTGACTTTTTACAAATAGCAAGGCTGGACTGAAGTTGCTGCTGCAGTGATTCTTAACTGGTATTCCTGCAAAGGAACCAGTGAGATAACATCCATTAGACAGTGGTTTTAGCATTTAGTATCACCTTTCCCCTAAAGCTGTTCCTGATACAGTCAGCAGCAAGGTCCAACTGGTCTAGTATCATGAGGAGCATGAAGAGGTATTAATGCTATGCTCTGTTAACCCTCCCTTGTTCCCAACTAGATCCCTCAAAATTGTCTTTTAGATCAAAGCTCTGTTTTGAGAAGGCAACTTCTTGTTTCACACAGACTTAAACATCTAAAAAGATTAAGCTAGACTAGGCTGTGGTAAAGATTGAGGCTAGCCTAGGGGTTTATCATCTTCTCCATGCCAGAAACCTGACCATTTCAGCCCAAGATAATACAGACGGCTTTGTACTGTTTCTGAAGTATGTTTCTACATGGGACAAGAAAGCATGGATTAAAAGTATCCCTAGGCCACTTCACCCTGCTGCAGTATCCTGACAGTGCAATATGAGGGTGTGCTGAGAAGAAAAAGATCTCTGGACGGCTGGAAGGTAACCTTCAGCAGCAGCGACAAGCCTCTAGAACATGTTGGTCTGATCTAGATTTGTATGTAATCCACCTTGCCTGGGATTTGTCTCTGGCATAGGGGAAAAGCGTGTACACCCTTGTTCTTCATGCATGGGCATCTCCACACTTCCCAAAATGGAAAAGCTGGACCTCCCACTACTTTTTGAGGATACAGAGATCCACAGGGGCACAGGACCACTGTCCAAACTTGTAGGAAATACTGGGAATTCATAGCAGATCCAAGCAGTAGCTCTCTCAAGTATGTGATCTTCAAAATTGCCTGAAAGGATACATTTCGGTGAACCGTAAGTCAGGTGCTCCCTCCACGCCTCACTCATTCTTCTGTCAGGGCAATCAAGACATTGCCATGTGCAGCCAAAGGGCAGTATAATATGGACCAGTGGGAATTTACTTACTCTGCCTCCTGGAGGAAGGCCCAGATCTTCAAGAAGCATTTAGCAACTCCCTCCTAATTTAAGTTCTTCCAAAGGTGGAGGTCCAGGCACCCCCAGAATTCCTTCTACAACAGAAAAACGCAAATGAGCCTTCAAGTAAGGGAAAACACCAGCTTTCCATATTGTTATCTACTAAAATTGTATTTACAGACACTGTAAATAAGCAGGAATATAACACATTTCAGAATAATTTGATAAGAACTTAGATAATGTTCATTTTCCAGCCAGAAAGAGGATTACTGTTTAGATTTTTTTTAAAGAGCCAAAACAATAGAAATGCTAGTGAGCCATGCAAAAAGAAAGTCTATTGACTATTTTATTAGGGTTTGGGGGTTTTAATTTTACTTAACATTGTTTATAATAGATATTCTAAGGTTAAAGAAACATCTTTTTATTGTCACTCGCATTGAAAGCTGTCTAGAGGATTCTAAATGATGGGTAATGAAAAACAAAGTTGAAAGTTGCTGGGAGGTATCTAGCAGGTACTGCAGGAGTCAGGTCAGGCCTTAATGTCTTCATTTTGGTCCAGGGGAAAAGAGTAAACAGAATACTAATGAAAGTTGCAGATGGTACTAAAATCAGTAAAGGTTATCAACCCCAGTGAAATAATGCAAGAGGACCTGAATAGGTTAGAAATGTGGGCTTAAAGCAAAACTATGTTCAGCCTGGAAAACTGCAAGCTAATCCCACTAGAGAAAAAATAATTAATGTTGAGTAGCAAGGGGAGGAAGGTAAAAAGAGCCTGAAATGCAGGGTTATTGAAAGTGATCTGGGGTGAAAGAAAACTCAAAGTTAGAGATAAATTTGCAGTGTGATGCAGAAAGAAAAAATATTGTTGAGTTAAAGACTTAGGGAAAATTCACATGTGTCATAAAACAAGATGAAACATTGTAGCTTTGTGCGTGGCAATATCTGGCAGAACATCTCTAAATGAAAACATCTCAGTACCAGAGGGCAAAATGCAAGGAGTGAAAACATTTTTTTTCTTCCCTTCAGGGATAATTGTTTTCTAAGGACACAATAAAGAAGTTCTTGAATAAGTCATGTAGAAGTGGGCTTGAATAAGTGATATGGAAGTGGGCATGTCCTTCCAGAAATAAATATTTTCCTCTTCTACTAATACTTTCATTGTAGTTGGCCAAAGAGAGTGAGATGAGTTTAAAGAGATCAAAATCAAGATCTAGTAGCCATTGTAGCAGCCACAGATAGAGAAGACATAAGCTTTGCACTTCAGGCATTTGAAAGAAAGAGAAGGCAATTTTAGAGCTGTGCGGTAAAATTTGAAAGTGAACTAGATAGCACAGCAGATCTTCCACACCTGTAACTTGTGCTATTTCCTACTGACTCAAGCTTTCCCATCGGATAAAACTTGATTTCTAGGAAAGCATGTTTCAAACTCATCCGGTCTCCTGAAGGGGATTGCTTTAGTGTTTTCATGCAGGATAAGGATCTTTTTTTGGTCAGGTCACATTAGTCTAATTAATATGATAGATCACTAGATATTACTGAAGATCAGCCCTAGTAGTTAGTTATTCACTGCTTCATCCAGATAGGCTTTGGAAATAAAACCGTAGTAGTGCATTCCAAGGGAATGTGCTCTGTGTTCAGAGATCTGTCCTTTTTCCTGTTCCTGACTTTCTTTGTCTCTGTAGGGAAGTTATTTAATATCTGTTAGACTTTCTTTACATATTGATAACATGGAGGTAGTAGTACACATTTTCAAAAACTGCCATCAATGTATAGAATTTTCTGTATCAGAGAGAGATTTTATGTAATGAAATATTATATATACATATATACACTGATATTGCATTCTAATTAACAGTATTATTTTGTGCACTTAAATTACTGACATTTTTTTCCAAAAGTTCTTAACTCTGAATTGATAATTTTTTTTTTATTAAATATTTTATAGTCCAGAAGACTTTCCTCAGTAAATAGCAATTTTCAGATCGATCAAATTTTAAGCCTAATTTATGTGTTGGGGTTTTTTTTCCCCTCTGACAAATGCAGTTTCTATCATTTCAGTGAGAGGTTCCTATTTTATGTATAATACTTAAGAATGATTAATGAGTTTCATTGGTAAGGCCAAAACTTTAATAAAATCTATCCTAAGTGCTGTAATAACTAATAACTAGTTCCATTGAATTATCTAAAGTCAATTGAATCAAAACAAATATAGTTAAAAAAAATCACTTGCTGCTTCATTACTTATGCTAAGTGCAACACAAATTCCTAATTTTGCACAGGCAACATAAACAATTTGCTATAGAGCAGTAGTACAGTTATACCTGGAAATGTCTGTGTTTAAGGTCAGTGCTTTTTCTATTTCGTGGCAAATGATCATTTAATGTCCTATAAAAGGAGTAGGGATTTCTGACAATACAGGCGTGAGGCAGACCGGTTGCTGTTTCTCACTTTTCCTCAGGAAAATCCAGTTCTGTTCCTGCCTCATTAAACAACGAAGGGATCTGGGAAGGGAGTTAGGCTGAAATCTTGCGAGGATTAAAAAGAAAGGTCGTTCAGACAGGCAGTAGGGTTTTGGCACATATTTTGACCCCTATGTATCTCTCGAGCTCTGTACAGGAGACCATCACAACACTATTGGAAGACCATTTTTCCACTGAGCCACGCACGTAAGCGCTGGCCTGCGGCATATGATACGACAGCAAAGCAGAGATGCACTGCAGCCTGTAAAGTGACAGCTAGGGTGCACTGATACATAAGTGCCTGGCAACTGCTCTAATTTATTGCAGTAGCTGTTATGGCTCTCTGTGAAGCCTAAAATAATCTATGAGTGTTTCAGATTTTAATAGTATTCATGTTGAGGGCCTCTGTGTGACTGCAGCTATATGATAACATATGCCCCAATCAGATCTGCCCTTTGTGTACAAGATGACACAATTTGTGCATAGTTAGCCATAAGGGAGACAGAGATTACCCATTTCCAGTGCAGGCAACGCCAGGTCTTCCAGCCTCTCGTATACACTAAAGAGACGAATATTTTCCTTTTTAAGAGCATTTACACCCTCAGAGGTCAACAGATGTGATGTTCTTGCCCTTCAAGGCAAAGCTCTGCTGTCAGAAGAGACACACAGAGGAGTAAGTAGCAAGCACAGAAACTGTTTAAGAGTTTAATGGGATTTGGCTGATTATTATGTTTTCTTTCATTAGTACTAACTCATATTTTCAGTAACACCAAGGACCTCAAGCAAGGGACACCATTAGGAGTCTGTACCGTTCCTAGCAAAGAAAAACATTGTCCAAGAACATTACTGTTTATAGAAGCTGAGCACTTCAAAAAGTTAGGAAAAACTACAGTTAAGATCACTGGCAATATTCATTCTCTCCTTCAAAGCCCGCGTTGTACAATGCTACATAACCATGTGTTCTTCATCACACAATTTCTCTTTACCATCCGGCCTATTTCCAGCTGTGCTTCTCCAGTCTCCATGTCTGAACCAATCCCTCTGACTGCCTGCTCCCACCTTACTTCCAGGCAAGAAGTCCTGCATAACCAACCTATTCTGCTTTCCAGCAGCATCTCCTTTCTTTCTCTGTCCTCCTGAATACATGTCCATGTACATGCTCTCCTAACATACTGCCTCCAGTCCACTCTTGCTTCTCTCGTCTTTAGTTTCAGAGCATTTCTATCAACAGTTCAAGCGCTCAGTGCTTACTGTAATGGCCACATCTACACTAGTAAGTGAAGCGGGTTACAGCCTGGAGAGCAAGTGGCACTGCACAAATCCATATGCCTACACCTTCCTCCCTGAACTTTCTCCCCCAAAATTAGGATGATGGCATCCTGTCATTCCTGTCATGCTGCACTGTCCCCTAAACCATGCAGGATATAGCTTGTCCATCCATGTTTTTTACTAGCTTCTCCAGAAGTGCCCTCATTCATATAATTTTCTTTATGGATGTATTTTTTTGCTGTCCCTGACATAAATGTCACCTTTATGGACAAATTTCAAGTCTCTGCTTGAATCCTGGCAGAAACACAATTGCTGCAGACCTCCTGAAAGAAAAGACTACTGCCGTCTTAAGATGCTTTTCCCCCAGCCTGGGTCTCAGCAAAGACTTGGTTGATTTGGCTGAAGTTTTCCAACAATCAAAGGCAGAGAAAATTTAGTCCCAAAATGTAGTGTGATAAAAAGCTATAAGCAACTGAAAACAGGGTTATATAAAAGGAAACATCGTGAAACTTTGACAAGCACTGCTCCTAGCCCTGCTAATAGTACCTTTTTGACTGGTCTGATATTCCATGATCCTCTTGTAAAGATTGCAAAAGACAAAAAACATTTTACAGGCAGGCTCAATAAATACCAAATCATGTCTTTGTCTGTATATTTACATACTTCTCACCTGTTAAGTTTTAAGCTCAAAGGCAAAAAAAGGTGTTGGTTCAGGAGCTGCCAACCTGCACTTTCTGAATTCATGTTGGATCCCTCCCAGATCTGCACAAGAAGGTGCGAACACAGAAGTCAAAGGTCAGGGTCAACGCTGCATACACAGATGCCTTTTTGTGGAGGAGCTCACAACGCACACTCCTATGGTACATGTCAGGATTTACTGAGCACATTTAGGGAAGCTGCCAAAGTGTTTGGAGTGCTTTGGCAGCAGAAGAAACAGCTGGTCCCATCAAAGTGATCACATTCTTGGGCATTAATTTAGAGTCTGAGAGGATGGAGTGATGCTTGCCAGGGGATAAGCTTCATAATCCTAAAGGGTTAGTGACTCAGAAATTACAGGCTAGTAAAGGTGTGGTTAAAGCAGTTGCAACTGCTTTGTTAAGTGATTGCTTGATCCTTGGAGAAAAATGTATTTAGGCAACATGTAGTCTCCAAACTGACAAGTTCTTTCAGTGGCAGGAGCTATAGATGGTCTAGCACTGTAAGGCATCAGACTCTGAGCACTGGGAGCCATTTTATGGAGTCTCAGTAAATAACAGTAAGTCAGTGCTAGTGCAAGAATGAATTATTCATCAGTGTGTGTTGTGAAAATACACTTGAATGTGTCTGGAAAGTTTTCTTCTGGGGAGCACATGCTGGAGGTATGTGAAGATATGTATCAGAAAAAAAAAAAAAAGTGTTTGTGATGACCTCCATTAAAATATATAAGGCCTATTGTTGTAGGATTTATTGTGGCATTTCCTAAACAAAAGATAAGTAACTCCTATGAAGTTTTGCTGTTGACCTTCTAATAATGGCCATAGTAGATGTCTTTTTTATTTTTTTACCCACCCAGTCTATAGCAGTGAGAACTGTCCAAATACATCCTGAGCCAATTAATGAGTCCCTTTCTGCTCTGAGGTTGTTAAGAAGAAAATTTCGTAGGAGTCAGTTATGAACACCTGAACCTGATGTTGGTAAGGAGAGTCTGGTTATCTTCTCTCCTTTTCCTACTTACACCAGCATGGAAAACATCCCCTTTCACCTCGGAGCCAAGGCTGCTATTGCAACATTATAAAATTGTTGAGTAGTTTTCTTTCTCTGCTTAACTATTTCCTCTTTTAGCATCTGGAAGTTTCCATTGAATCATCAGTTAACATCCCTTTGCATTGAATGCAACCAAACATCAAAGCAAACCCCAAAACACGTTATGAAAAGAGTTGGCATCCTTATCTTCCACGTTATTTTTCCTGCGAAAAGAGCTGGAACTTCTACACAGCATCTGCCTCTCTTTCTTGTCTTAGGGCTTTACTTTTGCCCCATAAACTCTTCTTAAGACACGAACATTTAGCAGGCTAACACACAAGGATGGATTAATTTATTAAAGCACCAAATTCCACTGAGATTTTTTTTTAAGTTAGCCCTTTTTGATTGCAAGACAGCAGGACGTACCAAGGGGACAGCAACATAGGTATGAAAAATGAATTCAACCACAGGCAAGGCAACAGGGAAAGACTAAGATGTGTAACTGTCACTTATTAAATCATCTAAGCTACAGAATTTTTTCTTCCTCAATAAGAAGTTTTGGTAAGCAAAACTAGACATTATAAAATGATGATCTTTTAATGGAAACTGTAACAAGGCATTTTTTTCAGCTGCAAAAAAAACCAAAATTAAGTGATTGTTATCCACAAGGCAGTCAGAAGTTTACAACCTTACTTTTCACTTTACCAAACCATTTTTGTGGGCTGGAATTTGCTGGGGGAAGGGGAAGTCTCCTGGCGGGGTTTTTTTTCAGCATAGGGTAATTAATATAGATAGGTCACTACGTCAGATGTAGAAATCATCCAACAACACACTACATCTGAAATAATGCACTGGATTCAAAGACTACACAGAACTGTACATAAAGTACTCCATTAAGAGCAGGTGCTGTACAAAAAAGCTGTCTTTAAAAGACTTTTTGATTACTGTATATCGTTGTTTAGAAGCAACCTTCAACTACCTTTTCCTTGCGAGCTGCAGGAGAAAGCAATTAAATGTATGAGAAAGCCACCCTGTCATGGTTTAACCCCAGCCAGGAACTAAGCCCCACCCAGCCGCTCGCTCACTCCCCCCATGGTGGGATGGGAGAGAGAATCAGAAGGGTGAAAGTGAGAAAACTCATGGGTTGAGATAAAGACAGTTTAATAGGTAAAGCAAAAGCTGCGCACACAAGCAAAGCAAAACAAGGAATTCATTCACTC
>NW_009189320.1:41575-42564 GCF_000690835.1 Fulmarus glacialis | reverse complement strand
TCCCTGTGTTATCAACACTGTTTGCAGCACAAATCCAAAACAGAGCCCCATAATAGCTACTATGAAGAAAATTATCCCGGCCAAAACCAGCACACTCTCCACCCCTTATTCCATACCATTTACGTCATGCTCAGGTCCCACACTGTCCAATACATCTTCATTCACCACCACTCCGCTTCCCATCCTTTGATGTAATACACAGATATCATTCCCTTAGTCTATAAACCACCCTTGTTGAATGTCTATAAAATGTCCAGAAATGTCCACAAAATGTCCATTGAGTTTATTTAGTCCATGTCTCTGGGCTCCATCTGTTATGGCAGTCACTCAGGACAGGAGAGGTGGTGTGTGGTGTGGAGTTATTGGGCACCAAAGCCAGCTCAAGTCGGGTCACTGCTGCACTCGCACTGCTTCTTGTAAGGCTTCTCCTCCATTGGAGGAGGTGGTTCCTGCTATAGTAATTCCTGCAACATGCAACTCAAATCCCGGGTTGCAGCAATTTAAAGGTATTTCCATTACAATCTCCACCCCTGGTCCCTTTGGACCAGACCATCACATTTAAGGTTGCAATGAAGTCCTCCCCTTGCCCCTGCTCCGGCTTGGACTTATCCACAGGCTGCAGTCCCTTAAGGTTGTACCTGCTCCAGGTGAAGCCCTATCGATGAGCCACAGTTTTTCCAGGGGTATACCTGCTGCAGCATAGATTTGTCCACAGCCACAGTCGCTTTGAGGTGTGCTTGTTCCAGCACGGCCTTCTTCATGGGCCACAATGCCTTCAGAGATAGACCTGCTCCAGAGTGACCTTACCCACAGCCACAGTCCCCTCAGAAGTAAACCTGCTCCAACATGGCCTTACCCATGGCTGCAGGGTACTTCCCCTGTCACAGGCTTATCCACGGCCACACACTTTGAGGTGCTCCAGCATGACCTTATGCACAGCCACTGACTCTTCAAGGTGTACCTGCTGCAGCACGGACTTATACACAGCA
>NW_009189320.1:37595-41029 GCF_000690835.1 Fulmarus glacialis | reverse complement strand
CTGCAAGGTGGCCCTCCTCCAGCCCGACCTTATCCACAGCCACAGACGCTTTGAGGTGTACCTTCTCCAGTGTGGACTTACCCTTGGGTCACAATCCCTTCAGAGGTATACCTGCTGCGGCACAGACATAACCACGGCTATAGACGCTTCAAGATGTACCTGCTCTGCATGGGCTTATCCACGGCCACAGACACTTCGGGGTGTCTTGCTCCTGCGTGGACTCATCCACAAGTCACAGTCCCTTTGACTCGAGTTCCCACTGGAGTTCCAGCCTGTCCAGCACAGCAGCACAGAAACAGCAGCGATGCCATCTGCCAGCCCAAGTGCATGGCCATTGCTGTTACCAGAACGTTCCCAGCACAGTAAGGTGATCAGCAGTGCAGCACTACAGCAAGCAGCGAAAGCAAAAAGCAGCCACTAACGAGCACTAGACTCCAATATACGGTAAGGCGAGCAAGCCCCATGGCAAGCACAGGAGCCTGCCAATTAATCGCTAAACAGCAATAACAGCTATAGATTCGATCTAGCACATTCTAATCAAACCTGTCGTTATCTCAAACCCTTCAAGCCCCAAGTTGGGTGCCAAAAAGGACTGTGGGCTGCCTCTGCTGCCAGAGGGATCGAGAAAAAAGCATTTGTGATACCAATTGTTGCATACCATTTGGCGGCCTTTGACTCCAGTTCATATTGGAGTTCTAGCGTGTCCGTCCCGGTGGGGCAGCCCTCGGTGGTGGCGTGACTCCGTCCAGGCCCCGATAGTCCATTGTTAGCTTCCACTCTCCGTTAGATTTTTGCACTGGCCATATGGGACTGTTAAAGGGTGAATGAGTCTTACTGATCAATCCTTGACTCTCCAGTCACAGGATCAATTTATGGATGGAAACCAGGGAGTTTCGACTGGTGCGATATTGTCACCAGTGCACTGTCATGGTAGCAATTGGCACCTTCTTTAACCCGCAGCAACCCCACCACAGATGGATCCTCTGAGGGACCAGGCAAGGTAGACAGCTGTTTAATCTTCTCCCTACTCAATGCAGCTATACCAAAAGCCCACCAGTACCCTTCTGAGTCTTTGAAGTACACTCTCCTGAGGTAGTTTATGCCAAGGATACATGGAGCCTCTGGACCAGTCACAATAGGATGCTTTTGCCACTCATTCCCAGTTAGGCTTACCTCAGCCTCCAAACACAGACAGTTCTTGGGATCATCCTGTCACTCCAGAAATATAGATGGATTCTGCCTCTTTGTAATCTGATGGTATTAGAGTGCACTGTCCACCAGTGTCCTCTAGAGCTTTATACTCCCGTGGAGCTGATGTGCCAGGACGTCGGATCCACGCAGTCCAGTAAACCTGGTTGTCCCTTTCCTCCTCCTGGCCGAAGACAGGCCCCCCCCTATTGCTGGTCAGAGTCTTAATTACTTGATTTTTCTAACTACAAAACAGAAGTCCCTTCATCAGGGTCAAAAGTATGACCAGCCCTTCTACTCTTCCCAACAGACACTGGAGCAGTAATTTTCCTTTATGGATGCTTTTTGGCTGTTGTTTTTCCTTGCAGTTCCTGTCCCTGAGCGTCTAGTCTTTAGATAGGTTCACCAACCCACTTCGTCATGTCCTCCCCCTGGTCACGCAGGAAGAACCACAGGCTTGCATATGGTGTGCACCACTGGTACCCTTTCCCTTGAACATAAAAAGGCTGACTCTTAATAGCTGAGGCCTCGGTTGGAGCGTGTGAGGAAGACCTACCCTCCTCGGCTTGCTCGGATATTTTTTGGGTCAGTCTGTTCATACCCAAGACACAGGCCCACATGAAGGAAGTGAGATTGCCTTTGTATTCTCGGAGTTGTCTGGCCAGTTCATCTATAGCTGATGCCTCCATGTCTGTCCAGCTCATTATCGCCAGGGTGTGGGTGTATGATGGTGCATTTCGTACAAACTTTTGTCACATGGACTGTGTGCACCAGATTTCATCTGGTTCTTTGGATGCCTTGTTATCCAGGTTGTTATAGATCACCTCCAACATGGATAATTCCCTCAGATATTGGATACCTCCCTCAGTGTTGACCCATTTGCTTCAGGAATTTGCAGGTTCTTCCTTGAAAGGATACCTGTCCTTCACACATGACAGGAGTCCCCGCAAAAGACTGAGGTCTCCTGCCTTTTTTCCAATCCCTTTGTCAATGGCCTTATCCTTAACAAGGGATCCTAGGCTTCCTTATCCTCTAATTCTTGACTACTGGCCCTAATATCCCAGCATCGGAGTAACCAGCTGAGAATTAGCTCACCTGGTTGATGGCCAAAACCTTTTTGCATATCTCGCAGCTCACTTAGGGATAGGGATCGGGTGATTTCTGTCTCATTTATGATTCTGCTCCCGGACCGACCAGCCTGCCTCTTCTGATTCTTTCTACTGCTCCCTCTTAGGAGAAGCTTCTTCATCCCTTACTAAATTATCTGACTTCTATTTCCATTGTTTCTTTTTAGTTATAGGGGCGACTGATATAGTGTGTGATTTAGCCATAGTGTCTGTTGGTATGTTTTCCCTCTCTTCTCCGTGAGGGTGCTGCATAATATCGAGCGGTGTTTGGTAGATGCCGGCCAGGGCCCAGCACAGCGCAGTGACTTGTGCCTCTTTGGAATAGCCACAGCATTTTTTTTTTTCAAACGTTCTAACTCTTCATCAGGATCCTGTAGTTGTTCAGGAGTGAAGTTCCAGACCATTGGAGGTGAGAAGTTCTCTAGATACCTGCCCGTATTCTCCCTCATGCCATGCCACCCGTGACCATACTCTCATGGAGCCTGGATCATATTGCTGAATTGCTCTCCCGTGACCATACTCTCATGGAGCCTGGACCATATTCCTGAATTGCTTATTAACCTCAAACAAAACTGAAGCAATATTCCGAAGAAATACCAATAGAACTATTTTAACTACCCAAGGATATTAAAGATACGGAGAAGTTATTGTAACGAGGGAGAAAACATCACAGAAGAAGACAGCCGAGGTGCTATTCTGTATTTCCTCCATAAAAAACCTCTCAGAGGAAGAAATATAATTGTTAATTGTCTCCATGAGATGGTACCCAAAGTACAGTAATGGCTTCAGTACAGACCCCAAATACCAGATTAAGCTCAAGGTCAGTGTTTTAATAACAAATCTCCCAGGCAAAACATCACTAATCACTACAGAGCACAGCAAACCGCAAAAGCCAACATCAATCTTTGACATGTACAGCAAAAAAAAGAGCATGGCACAGATCAGATAAGCTGATGACGGGAACAGATGAATCCATACTGTGACCCGCAACTCTTAACAGATATAAATCCCTTCTAATGTGCTCTGGTCAATCTGTTATTGTTTCAAACCCTTTGAGCCCCATGTTGGGTGCCAAAAAGGACTGTCGTGGTTTAACCCCAGCCAGCAACTCAGCCAAAA
>NW_009189320.1:30290-37234 GCF_000690835.1 Fulmarus glacialis | reverse complement strand
TGCGCGCCCAGCCTACTCGCTGGTGGGGTGGGCTGAGGAGCAGAAAAGCCCTTGACTCTGTGTAAGCACTGCTCAGCAGTGACTAAAACAGCCCTGTGTTATCAACACTGTTTGCAGCACAAATCCAAAACAGAGCCCCATACCAGCTACTGCAAAGAAAATTAACTCTACCCCAGCCAAAACCAGCACACACCCTCAATGTAAAGCTGCAGGAGGAAGCAATTAGCGTAACAGAAGTCTTTAGCTTGTACACAAAGAAATACGGTACATGAAGTCACCGGAGGCTGGGTATTACTTTGACATAATTAATACATGTCGTAAATCTTAAGATGTGCGACTACTGAAAGTTGAAAGTCATAGCTGGCTGTATGGCTCATGTTTATTCCCAAGTCTCCCTATAACAATGGAGTTGACTGTTTACACAAAATTACATTTATGTCTCTCGACTGTATAATTCACACCTTCTCTAAATTCCTTTTACATAGGTGAAGGGTCTCAATATAGCTGAGTGAGCCCCTTTGCTTCTAAAGGGCAGGAAGGCACAGGGGTTTATTTACTTGAAGTAAGGTCATTTAGATAAGATCTGGCTACAAAGAAAGACTTTACAAGAGGAGGAAAGGGATCTTTTTGGTTTCCTTTGGTATTTGCCCAGTTTACAAGTCTTGATTTTAATACTGGGTCTAATCTTATACTAGGCTAAAACCTCTTCTTCAACACTTTTCCCATCACAGTATAGCAGAGCCTATTTAGACATAGTGCAAAAAGGGATTTTGAAGGTTTGGTGTGTTGGTTTGTTTTTTTTTTTTTAAAGGAATGGAAATTTACAAAATGGTTTCAGTGTTTTTAGGAGCTAATCCTTGATGGTCAATGATGTGAAAACTTGTGAAAAAAAAAAAAAACAAAAGAGTCAATATGAACTCCACTGAAGTTAAAGGCAAAAATGTTCCTGACTAAAACAAGATCAGAAAATGGTTTATTTGATGGTGTTTTGTAAAGGATACAAAGGTTAATTAGATACTTTCTGTTGCTTTATATAGCAGGAAACCTCCATTAATTACTGCTTCTTTAATTTAACTGATTCATTAAAAACTGACTATAGAACCATAAAAAAAGTATTATCTTTCCCATAGTACCTAACTTACTTCTACAGTCCAAAGCCTGTGACCCTTAACCAAAATAAGATTTTGGGAGAGACATATACAGAATCACTAAAACCCTAAAATGAATGAAGCTTCCAATGACTTCAGTCAGACTCTGCTCTTCTAAACACCTCAGTGATTGTTCTTGTGTTTTCTAATGTCCTACATTGCAGGAGAAAAGGTTGATATTAACAGCTTACTTTACCACTATTTTTATTTCAAGATAATAGCACAAGTAAGGTGTTTCTATAAATGTTTGATTTTATGAGCTCTTGTGCTTTTTCTCAACCAATTAGTCAAATTGCCTTCTTGACTGTATCTCCTTGCTAAATCTAGCTTTTTTAGTTTTTGTTATTTAGTGCACTACTGTATTCCATTAAAGGCAAAGTTCAATTATTTGTCTGTTGAAGGTCTGAGTGCCTTGCTTAAAATGCCAAGTGCATTAAAAACAGGCCACCCTTGACTTTTGCAAGGAGATATAGAAGGATAATAAATTAGTTGGATTTAACGGAATTTTGAAATTGAGCATGTGTCTGTATATGTGCATGTGTGTCTATGTGTGCATGAAGATACCAAAATAAGGATTAAATGCTGTCAAATCATCAAGAACATATTTTTTTTTGCCATTTACCATTTTTTCTTTTTAACAAGGAGCAAAAAGAAGGAAAGTCTTGCAATTAAAACAAAGGACAGGGAGCCAGGAGACGCTGAACTTGAATGAAAACATATACAAAAACATTTTACTAGCATAAAAATAGGGCTTTAAAGCCACACAAGTGTAAATGAGACCAAATTCTAGCGGAAAAATGCTGCTTTTTTGCTGTGATTACTTGGACTTCTTGCACCTCTTCCAAATTATGTTCTCTGTCCTTATGTATTGTTATTTCCATTTTGAAGACAACTCTCTGTGCTGTCTTTTCCCTCTATACTGAGACTGAACCCACAGGGGATAGCAAAAATTCTTATAGACAGCGTAAGTCTGCCAAGAGATCTTGGTGAACTTTGCAAAGAGATGGTTCTCAGCCATGCCAATTTAAACCTCATATCTGGAATGGTGGGAGATTTCTATCATCTGTAGAAACGGCTTCAGGTGGTCACCTGTTAAAAGGGTCTGGAGGCTTTAAAAGAGAAGAAAAGCAACGTAAAAGTTGACTATGGTACCAATTTAACATGGCTGGCCGTTCATGAACAGGAGCCTTCTGAGGGCTGTAGGGCAGACCCTACACCTTGAGTCCTGTTGTGCAGCTCCTGGTGGTAGGAGTCACCCTACCAGATCTACTTCCATGAGCAAAGGCTGCAGAAGGGATGCAGGCATAGTAGCAATTAGTTTCTGCAGAGTGTTTAAAAATCTAGTTAGAAGGCAATTGTCTATGGCAGGCATGTTCAGCATGCATGTGTCTCTTCCTGTGTAAATTGCAAACTTTGAGTAAAACAGAGATTAATTTAATTAAGTTTAAACATTTCAGCTTTTTATTTTGTGGTTACACACATAAGTAGAGCAATAACTGAATACGAATGTTGCATATTTACTGTGGCATGATCCAAGCAATTAGTACTAAAGTATTAAGGAAAAACATCATTTCACTCTTTTAATTTTATTTTATAATTAGGTGGGAAACATATTTTGGTGAATACATTTATAGTTAGAAGTTATAGATTATGCTTCTCTTTGTTTTCGAAGGATGATTTTAGCCCTGTTGCTAAAAGCCTGTTAGCAACAATTAAAATAGCTATAAAATGCATTTATAGCTTTTGTACTTGTTTTTCTTGTTAGTTTTCATCAAATATTTCACACTCATATGATGTATGCAGTCTGCTAAAAGTCACTAGCGCAGACTTTCAAAAATGGTTTTAAACATCTGGTTAAAAACATAGCTTTTTAGGTACTGTGATTGTTAGTTTGTCCTTTTTACATGAGTGTTGTGCCAGTTTTTTGTTATGCTTCTGACTTCTGTTACTTTTTCTTCTCAAAAATGATTTGAAAAAGTTTAGAAGGAAAACTTAAAAGCAGAGCAAAAACAATACTGGCAACTTTTTTGAGTGCCAGAGTTTTAACTGCTTTCTGTTGAAACGCTTTCCTGACTTTCCATTCAAACAAACATTTTTACACAGTATTACAGGAAGGGCTGAATGCATGCCTGCAAAGTGCAACATGGCAAATATCTGTGTGTATTCTACATATACCATACTGTTAAAATCAATCTGTTCAGGTTAGTTTCCATTCTAAGCAGAGCTGAGAAACACAACCACCAGTTTCTGTCACGTGCTGCATCGTATCAATTAAAAATAAATTAAATTTCATGCGAAGAACCCAACTTAAAAATCCCAGCAAACAACAACAGAACCTTTCCACTAATGATTTTCAGTCATCAGAAGTGGAGAGAGATTCAGACAGCAGACAGCATGGTCCCAGCATGCTTTTTGCCTTTTTTTTTGTTTGCACAGTAGCTGTCAGTTGCAGCCCTGCAGGTAGTAGAACCCAGTGGGAAGAGGGGCGGGACAGAGCGATGCTGCCTGAACTGACAGCAAATTTAAATTACTGAGCTTTCTTTTTCTTTTTTTTTTCTTTCTTTCTTTGCGTGCCTTTTTTTTTTTTTTTTTTTTTTTTGGTATTTTTCTACTCTGCGACAAACTGAAAAGATTCTAGCACACGCTAATTTAACAACCCTGCTTCGTCGTCTTCTTTTTTTTTCCCCCTTCTGCTTCCAGGATAATTAAAAGAGAAACCTGTAAACGCAACATTCCTTCAAGCAAGTTGGTGCTGCAACGTGCTGGTAAGATGAATTTAATTTTTTTTTTTTTCCTTCCCCATCTTTTCTTTTCCTTTTTTGGAGCTGAAAGCTTTTGTATATCTAACACAGTCATAAGTGTGGTTCCCCTGCTGTGGAGGGTTAGGATGTAATGAAAAGGTGTAACTGCTTGATATGTGACCTTCTCCTATTACTTAAAATGGATAATAACAGCTTTCGTGTCTGTCCTCATGATGCTTTTCTCTCTGTGAATTGACTATTTGCTCAACAGAAGCGGTGCTGTGATTGTCGCACTATGACAATGGGGACTTGATTGTTTTTTGGTTACTGTTCCATGCTCCTATCAGAAAAGATACTTGAGTTGGGGGTTTTGTCTATGTGATTTTTTTTTCCGAACGTTGCCTGAAGCACTGATACGACGGGGGTGGAGATGGGGGTGGAGGAGATGGTCTTGGGTATCATTCTGCCTGTTCAGCTGTTTACTAGGTAGGGAAGTGCAACACTGAAACTTTTTAAAAAAATAAATAAATGTTTTTCAGCTTGCAGCGAGTGGGGTCAGTGTATCCAGGATTTATTGTTGTCCAGTGCTGGGTAAAGTTCTTGCTGTCCCTTGCATTGTTCTTCTGGAGAAAGGGGGAAGGGATGTTCCACTTCATATCTTGTCATGCCATTGTAGTAGCTAATTGCACGAAGCTGACAAACTTCGAGATGAAATACCAAGCGTTGCTTTTGTAAAGAATGAGTTTGATGCTGTGGATAGTTTCCTATGAATACAAGCCTGCCAGATACAATCAGATCTATATTTTACATGTCGCAGTTCCTGCCTTGCAAGTCCCCTGATTTCCAATGTCTGCTTTCTAGTCTTTTTCTGACACTAATACATTATTATTTTACTTTTTTTAGAAAATGAGATGTGTTTTGCTTTTGTTTTGTGTTTACCCTTATAAAACTTGGAAAGTGACGGTTTTTTCTCAGGCTTTCTGGATGTAATTCTGGCAAGTATTAAATGCTACAACACCTACTGAAATCAACAGGAAGGCTGAGCTTGCCCTGTATTTAAGAGGAAATTACCGAGTACTAGCAGAACTGGATCTTACGACTGCTGAACTATCTCTCTTTTCCTAACAGCAATTAGTTGTCATTGTACTTAAGACTGGATTATGTAGGCTTTTACTGAAATATTTAGAATAAACTACATGAATAAACACTACACTAAGGAAAACTTCTTGAACATAGGATGGGATTTTTCAGAGAAATCTAATGGAGTTACAAAACCAGTGTGATTCAGTCCTCTAACTCCTTGAAAGCTGTTTTCCTTAATATTAAAAAAAAAAAAAAAAAGGTGTCTTGAAATTAATCATCTGCAGATTGATACATCAGATTTTCCAGACTCCAAGGTCTGTTTTGCCAAATGCATAATGTGATCACGGGAGCAAAATTGTGCAAGGAGAGGGGAGATGAGGAGCAGTCAGGGCTTAAGGGAGACAGACTCCCTTACGTGTCCCTGGAGAGAAGGAGAGGACGTGCCAAGGCCATATGGAAAATCACATTCTTTCACAGCAACTTTGTTAGGGCACAGGGTTAAGGGCGCTGCACTTGCAGAAGTTCATCACTCCCTACTTCAGCCTCAATTTCAAGCACTGCAATCCTTTTCTGAAGGTTTACTTTGCTTGTGCAGAAAATGCTGGTGTCTCGTGAAATGGGCTTGTTGTAGCTCCCACATCTTGCTTCCCCCTGACAACTTGCCTCCCCCCACCCCAACACCAAGCTCTGCAAGGCCCGGAAAATTAGGCTTTGTCCCTTGTAATCCTGAACTCCCATCCATTTATAACCAGAGAAAAAAAGGATTGAATTCAGTGTTCTTGTTATGGAAATAAGTTTTTATTCACTCAGTATCAACTGACAGTTAGAAGCGTATCTGATGTAATATGAATAAACTGTAGGCTGTTGACAGTAAATTATGCAGCTATAGTCTCACATTCTCCTAGAAACAGTGCTTTTACAATGCTCAAGTGGCCTAATGGGGTGAAACAACTACCAATACTCTCATTTGAGTTTCCTCATCACCCAAAGCCATGAGAAGTCCATGGTGGTTGATTCCCACTGCCCATGGTGGGCATCTCAGCAAAGGGCAAGGCTGCATGGAGTAGAGCCTGAGTGCAGCCAGGGGTATTCAGTCATAGAGGTTATGTCAAAGTTACTGTTATGAGGCAACATGAAAACATAGTACCGCCAAGGTTAGATGAGTTTGGTGACAAGCATTTGTTCCGAAAGTCATGAAGTGTAAAAAGCCAGATAACTGTACCTTTAAAAAAACCCCACCACCCTAACCCAACTTACCAGTCTACTTTCTCTTTGAATTTAGTCTTTAAATATATATATTTTTAATTAATCTGTGCACTTTAAATTGCTGTTGGCTTCTAGCAATACCGTCTTCCACCCAGTGCTTGGAAATTTCTAGTTGAATGGAATTGCTTTCATTGTAACAAAAAAAAGCAAGCCAGAAAACTTGCTGTAATTTCCTGTCAGTAACACAGAAATAAGAAAATACTAGGCTAATAAAAATGATAATCAGAGTTTACAACTGTTAACAAGATTCCTGAATAGAAATGGTGCTATTATGCACAAAGAACTTCTATCATCACTAGAGGAATGTAGTATAAAATTATAAGTTTTATTATTAGGGCCCTGTCATCCAATCAGAAATCAACCCATAATCTTACTTGCAAAATGCTATAAGTTTTGGCATCTTCCCTCACCTCCTATTAATAAAATATTAAAGAAATTTTATAATTAGAAACTTTGATAACATAGCTATGAATTTTCTTTACAGGAAAAAGCTGGCATAATTCTGTTTTTCTTCCACATCTCCAACTCTCCATATAAAGTTACTGCAAGTCTGAGTTGCACGCAGCAGGTAGAATTGGAGTAAATCACAGACTTGCCATGCCTGCAATAATGACAGGATTTCATCAGCTTTTTTCTCCTGAGAGAGGCCAGATTCTCAGACTTTTCTCAGGACTCTGCAGAAGTACTTAAGAACATGCCATAGCAC
>NW_009189320.1:0-30259 GCF_000690835.1 Fulmarus glacialis | reverse complement strand
TTTCCCTGAATGGGATTATTTATTAACGTTACATTTCTGGTCAGCTGAATTGAAGTATCATAGAGTCATGACAAAATGCTTAGATTTTAACCTCTGAGGATTTTTTTTTTTCATTCTAGTCATAAAAGACTTTTACATTTTTCTTCTAACTGCAAATTATTGATGGCATTATAAAGGGCTTGCTGTGTTTCCATTTGATTTGACAAATTAGCTATGGTCTTCTTTCAGCAAGAACCACTCTTGAAGCTCTACGTCACCAAATGAAGCAAGACTGCTGTACTGGCTCAGAGTGACCCCAAGTTTCTGGTCCTCCCCCACTAGCTGATGGATAACATATTGGGCCAGCACTTGCCAAGACACACTCCTTCCACAAGCCTGGCAGCCAGTCCTTCATCTCCTGGTGTTGTGTACATGGTTTACTGTAGGCTCCTTGGGACTTCTAACCGTGTGTATGGTATAGGAAACCCTAAAAATAATCTAATACCTCCTAATTACTTTCATCACTCCCAAGGCAATAGAGCACACAGTATTTATCAGGTCACTAGGTATGAATTAAGAATATAAATACATATTTTATTCTATTAAGGTAAACAGTAAAATATTACCAAGAATGAAACAAAATGAAAAGAGAAGTAGAGCCCTAGAGAGCTCAGTTCTAGACTATAATTATCACACAAAGTCTTCGTGGGTTGCTTTGTGTCTCCCGTGGCTTGTGAGGCTGATAACTTAGCTCCCGTCCTAAGGCTGATGTGCTCCGAGAGCATTTTTCTTACTCCCATTGTTAAAGACACTTACAGTCATCTTCCTTGGGGATGGTAACAGAGGGGGAGCAAATCAAAAGCTCTGCATATATATTTTTTTAATTTGCTTTCTCAAACTGGAATCTCCAACTGCCTGTATATCATCCATGTAAGTGTTTGTTCTCTATTCATGGCATTTGGGCACCAGAGGTAGGGTTCACCTCATCCAAATTTAGATACCTATACTGTAGACACCCACATCACCTCGGGGTCCCATTACAGTGAGAGGAAACAAGCAGGCACTTTCAGGGAGTGATTTATCTGACCTATTTTAAATGTCTGTTTTCTTTGAATCCCACTGAAGGACATCACGTTCAAGACTCAGATCATTTAACCGCCTCTCCTCCTCAAATTTTCTTAATTAACCGTACAGTTGCATTGCTTAATTTAGACATCTTTTCCTCATCTGCTTGGCTTCTCTTGTAACTACTTCATGAAGACAGAGGGCTTAAAATTCTGTAAATTACATACCTTGAAAAACATAGTACTAGTGACTTACTGAGCCTCATATACCTGGCAGTGGGCTTAAAACAAGGCTAATCATAGCAAAATTAGGACTGGATTGCATAGACAAGGTAATACCACTCACATATTTCATTAGTCCTCAAGAGCTGCTGGGGGGATGCTGTCAGAAGTGCATTCCAGGCAGCGTGTTTAATGTACAATTAATCTTGTTTCTCATGGCTACTTTTATTAGGCTGAACTGATCTAGTGAAAAAGGTACTGCTATTAGTTTATTTGTTCTACTTTGCAGACCAGTGGCATTCAAAAGTTATGCTGCAACGCTTTAAAAAATCTAAAAGTCAGGGAATTCCATGAGTACAACGAAGTCTACCTCATTTAGGCACCAGCATTTTAATAAGCTGATGCTCCTGATGTAAGTTCCGTTACCCAGAGGAAGCTACGTGCATTTGAAAGCTTCCAGACAGACAATTTGGCTTCCTAAATTTGTACAGCTAAGGCTGCCTTTACAGCACGAAAAGGATCGGCTGCAGAGAGATCCCCGTGTTACAGCGTACCTCACCTCCACGTCTCACCTGGCCATCCGTGGAGGGGCTAGTTGTGTCCTCTTAGCCCTGTGCTTGGCCCCAGGCATTTGCTTTTGTGCCCAAGTACATGGCATGAAGGGCTGTGGGTGATGCTGGTGGGCTCACAGCCCACTAGAACAGAGGGGTGGAAGGAGCAGAGGGAGCCAGAGTCGGAGCAGCCTTGTTTGTAAGGTCTAGAGGAAGTGATACCTAAGGGTGACCATAACCAGCATCACAGTCAGGTTTATCTTCAAGGAAAATTTAATTAATTTCAAAAGTAAACTTGTCAGCACATATGTATATATTAATATATATATATAAATACACAGTATGGGTGTTAGAGACATAAGTCTGCACTAGATAGCCAAGACATTCAGCAGTACGGACACACTACATCAGACAAACATGGTCTCCCTTAGGATTCATTTCTCTCTTCACTTAAGTAGCCTTCAGGATCCTAAAGATTAAGTGTAGGTTTGGTTTAAGTTAGAGAAATTGGATGCTACCATTCATTTGAATATAAAATAGTTGATCATCAGATATGACTGAGGTAGCTCTATTCTGAACCTGAGTTCTGCAGTGGTTTGCAGAAACAGTCTTTATTCAGACAAGAACAGCAGCTGGATTTTGAAGCATGCAGAAAATCTGATAATAATTATGTGAGAACTGCTCACATAATAAAGGCTCTGAATACAGGATTTGATCTCTTATACATTTGCTATTTTCAGTGGTTAATGTATAAGCACTGTACAAGCCACTGACATAGTGAGCAATCCAGAAAGCCTGTTGCCTGCATTTTGGATAACAAGAGACAGAAGTATAGATTAATAGTGGCTCTTAATCAATCTGATGCAGTCAATGTTTTCCATAGGCACTCCATTGATAAGCAGCTCTACTAATGTCTTTCTTTTGCTGTAACCTAAGTGACTGGCAATTATGAAGGACATATGCATACTAAACGAAGCTTTCATGCTCGAATGAAGAGCAATAGCAGCCTACCCAGTGTCACGCAGTAAGAGAGACCACATTCACAGGACATGAAAGGCTGGGTACTCTTGCTGAACAGGTTTACACATTTAAACCTCGATCCTGCAAGGACTTACACACATGCTTAACCTTACACACTGTGAATGAAACCCTGGATCTCTCAAAATCAATGACAAAACTCCACTGACTTCAAAGGGCCACGCAGTGAATAGCCTTTTTGGCTTCAGTGCAGCCACACAGAGTGTAGAAGCGCGTGAGCTATTTCCCCAACCTTCCTTGCTTGCATGAAGTCTTAAGAGATTGAGGGAGCTGCTAAGTGTAACTTTCAGAACACTTCTGTCTCACAACAAACCATAAGCATTCAAAGACGTTTTCTTGTTTGATCTGTGTTCTTTAGGGGTTTTGCCCAAACCCTGTGGTAAAACCTGCAGGAGTGGTTTCTGCTGGAGAAGTCTGTGAGCAATCCTCTCCCTGGCTAGTATTGCACTCTGAGCAGGTTGTTTTCTTTACTTTCCAGAAGATCCAGTCCCTGGAGTGAGGTGATAATGCTGGAATTACATCTTTCTTTTTTAAACAAAAAAAAAAAATCTATAGCTCACATGATTTTATAGGAAATCTGGGAAATATCTACTGAAATGGCTTACAGATCAGAAAAACAATACTATATGAATTTGTGCAGGATCTAACTGCCGGTTTTCATCTGCTTGCTGATGATTGAGATACCCTGTTACAAAATCTAACAGCTGTCTCAGGATCTGTTGGACACCAGAGACCCAATCCTGGCTCTGCCTCCCTGTGTAAAAATGTCCCCTGGCAGTGGTACCCCTGAGAGCCACTGTGGAGTCCCGAGGAGTTTGGTGAAGAGCTGGGGAGGAGGGAAAGTGGTGTTAGTCCCATTTTTCAGCATAGACCCCTTTCCAAAGCAGGTTAAGTCAATGATCCTACCCCCTGCACAGACCCTCCAGCTCGACACGTGATGCAATATGCACCCAACCCTCAAGCTGGCCGAGATGCTGAAGCTGGGGGGTCTTTGGCAGCCCTGAGTAACACCAAGGTGTCTCAGTTCCAACAGCACAGCTCATGCTGGTAAATGCAGACCTCCCAGGCTTGAGCAAAACGACTGACTGGTGTGTGGATACACCTTTGCAACTTGTGCACACTAGGAACGAGGAAAGTTTTGGCTATCATCTCCCTAAGCAAGCAAAAAGATTTGTGAGGACAATTATCCCAGCATAAGTGTACTGTAACAGGGAGTAAGGGTTTGGGAAAGAGATTCATAAAGTTTTGCATCCCAGTTGTGCTTTAAGATAAGTCTCTGTTAGCATTTGCGTAAGCCAAATTATCACTTCTCACCTAAATTGGTAGCAGTCATTTGAAAAGAAGAGTAGGCTGGGTGAGCCCAGTGAAGCTTTTTTCTATTTCAGCATTTTCCTCTGACATGTTTCATTGCTCCAGCAGTGAAAAAAATCCCCAGACTTTACTCTTTTTTTTTTTAGCTTTTACTGTAAAGGTATTCTAATTTTATCTTCATCGTGCTCCTGTACTAATGGGCTTTACATATTCCCAGCAAAGTCCTGTGTGAAATTCTTAACCACAGAGATTACAGAAATTTACTGCTTCACTGGCATGGTCAAGTTGCCACAAAATTGCATTTGTTAATGTAGCTGTGAAAACACATGGCACCTGCCATCTCTTAGCATAAGGATTTTAAATATGGCTGGGAAGAATTTAAGAATGCCTATAAAATGGGGCTTGGCCATGTCAGTTTAGCTTTAGAAAGGAGACTGTGCTATAAAATCTTCACCCATAATTGGACACAAGTGACAGCTTTACTTAACTAGTGTTCACAAATGAACGAGCAATGAAAATGTTCTGCCTTTCTCACCCCAGAAGAATGACCATGGCAGATGTTAACACTGTTGAGAACAGCTTTATTGTAACTACAGGTGAGACAAATGGGAGATTTATTAGTCTGGGCATTGAGGGAAGGGGAGGGAGGGTAAAAGTCGTATCCAGTGCTGTTCCAAAGAAATGCAATGTACATTATCAAACACATTGCACGGCACACACAGTGCTCTAAAACGGGCTATTCTGTGTCCATGAATTCATGAGCATGCCTGCTTCCTTGTTTGCTTTTTAAGCACCCAATACCCAGAATCACAAATTGTACATGATTCTGCTTTTTGTTTCCTCATGCCCTATCCTGTACCCATTTAAGTCGATGGCAAATCTCTAACTTCATTGATAATACGATGTAATCAACGACTCAAAGTCTGCGAACTCGGTGACCTGCGAAAGAGTAAACAAGAGACAATGTTGCTTCTCTGATGAAAATCCTGAGACGAGGCTTGATCCAATGTCTGCTAGATCCTTTCTGTTCATTTTAATGAGCTTACAATTGGTCCCTAACATAATGTGCATTCAGTAGAAATCAGCACTGGTTGTTCAGGCACTGATCCAGTAAAGCCCTTAATTATGTGCTTAAGATTGTGGTATGGGAATAGTCCCATAGAAGCCACTGCAACCACAGAAATGCTTTTGGTTCAGCAAGTAAGTAAATGTTTTGTTGCTGGAGTATTATCATATTTTTTTCAGTCAATCCCCTCTGCCAAGCAAACTAACAAGTACAGTTACTGGAAATCCAATGCCTTGAGACACCATAAAAGTGCTGATATTCAGATTTGTACCCAAAATTTTTAGCTGCTTTATACCTCTTTATGACCAGATTTAGCGAAACACTTTATTGCAATTGTGATATGAATAGCAATACTTGCAGCTTGAAATTCAAAGCTCCCTCTCCTTTCAGATTCAGGGTACACTCACATGTGGTGTTGCTGCCTGATTGTCCGTCCCGTTTCTAAGTAGAATAACATTTTAAAATTTATAAAAAGTAAAACTATTTGCAGTATAAGCAGGAAAATATTCCTCTCTGTAGTTCAAGTAAATTCGGTCAGTTTGCCCCAAATTCTTAACCAGGTGCTTTCTTAGAAGAGCTGCTTAAAGGCAGTTTGAGCTTTTGTGCCATGTGGATCACATATTGTTTAACTGCTTCACTTCAGCTCATCCCGCTTAACTAGAGGGTACCGTATTTCTGTATTATCTTTTTTCATGAAACCTGTGATATTCCCCAGGTTTTTCAGGTAAAGCTGTTTACAGCAAACACTGCCTATGGTGTTTCCAAAAGTTTCCTGCTGTCAGAAGCATGAGAACCAATTGAAAATATTGGTTTGGGAGAATGTAATCTTTTCAGTACAGACTTTGGTCAGCGTGATTGTGTTCAGTGTAAGTGCCCAATAGTAATGATGTCCAGGCGTAGGGCCAAATGCTAAAATTGCCCCCAGAGTGAATATACTCATACTCTGCAAGAGAAGCAGTAAAGTATGCTCGTATTCTGGCCAGCAACATCCGAAAGCACAGCTCCCCATGAGGATAATTCTTGCCAGGAGTATGAATAAGCTGCATTGAGGCTATGCATTATAGCAACGGCTGCATCAGGGACTGCTAAGTAACTCATAAATAAGCAGTCTCTGCTGCCCCCCAATTCCTGTATCGAGCTTCAGAAGGTACTTATGTAGCTGCAAGAATGAAAGGCTTGCATAGTGTCCTCAGTGGACTTTGAGAAGCACCAAAACAGAGGTGGCTACTTTCCATCTCCTGCTTCTTCGACTGGCCATAATTTTTCTGGCAAGCACAAATATACAGCGCCTAGAAGGATTTGGCTTCTATTCTTCAGCTCATATGCATCATTTGGGTTGCTCCAGTGAAGTTATGAAGCCAGGAGCTCCTGTTATGGTAGGATAAAGACTCCACCACAGCTGACATCTTTATAAATAAATGAATTATGAATAAACCCAGAAAGAATGGACACACTTTACTAAACCCACCAACCATCTTGTTTTGGGCACACAAGTGTATTTATACCCACATCAGAACTACATTAAAATGTAGGGTTTTTACGTTAGTGCTCATTTCAGTTTTGTTTTCTTGAGAACGACTTAAGTTCCACTCACATAAGCCTGCCAGACCTCCTGCTGATATAAATCAGAGTGACCCCTTGAAGTCTGCTGAGCATCTGCCCCAGAATGGCAAATGATAGTCTCTAGAGCCTGACTAATCTTTAAGGAACGATAGAAGTTATGATCCAACATGTACAACTTTTTGCATAACACAGACAAAATAATTTTAGCCAGGAATTCCTACACTAGGGATAACCATATTCTGTAAGGCTGTAGTATAGGTTAAGGGTATTCTTGCAGCAAAGCACCTTGTCTTGTTTTAGAGCTTTCAAACTTGCTTATGTGGATGCAGTAGTTCAAAGTTTTGTGCAGACAGGTAGTAGTCAATGTAATAAAGAACATGAGCATCAGACCTCTATATTGTTCTATACTGTACTTCTGTTTTAAAAATTCTCCCTGTTCTATCTGCTGACACACAAAAAGATCCAGATGCTGCTCCCTTGCAGCAGAATTGCAAATTCTGAGTTGAAATAAGTCAATAAAGTGATTTTCAGGAAAGCAATACTTTGTCCGTGTACTCCTTTTCTTCAGATACATTTTTCTTGCCTTTCAGGACATTTCATAATCTACTGCACAGATATCACCTTTTGGAAAAACATGGAAATATCACCAGTTGACGTGTTTATCTAAACAAAAAGCTGTATAGTTTAGAGCAAGGATAATCAACCCCTTATGTAAGTGAAGACAAGCTGATCACCATAAAACAGAAAAACATTGTCATAGTTTAATTTTCTTTCTGTCCTTCTCTTTCAACAGTAAAAGAATATACTTTTGTGCTGTAGCTACTTTTCTTTGAATACAAGAGTGAACACACAGAAGCACTTCTTTTTTCTTTTATTTCCAATCAACTTCATACCTCAAACTATTAAAAACCTCAGGCAAGTCTTTCTCATGAAGTATGATTCACAGATTTGTATGAGTTAATCTTCAAAGATTTTACTAGAACAAAAATGGTAATCCATGACCCCTACTAGTGGTTTATCTTATATAAATGTGTATCTCTGCATAAGTTTCACAAAATACTTTAGGACAAACTAAATGACATTGAAGCAGGACAGGAAACACTTCAAAAGGAACTCATTTTCACATGCCGCAAAACTAGTTTGGGGAACTTCTTAACTCAAAAGATCCTCCATGCCTCCCAGTTTCTTTATGCAGCTTCATTCATTGTTTAAATTAATTTTCCTGGGTGGGAAAACTTGTTCTCAGGAACGCAATAAAACTGGTTTTGAAAGTCCTGGTAGTTCGTGTTACTGCGTTGTCAATACCTTACTCGTGGGCATGCCTCTACAATTATGTCAGTATTATGGAATAAAACAGTCAAGGACCACCATATAGCCCCAAGGCCTGTTGGCATGGCACAGCTGATATTCATCTGCATACACACCCTGCAACCCCAGACAGACTGACAGCGTCCAACCGTACTGTTGGTACCTGCTGTCCCTTGACCCGAGCTTGAACATTTTGAAGGAGAGTGTCAGTTGGCACAACCCAAAGCTCTGCAGGGGAGCACACTATCAACTAAATGTCTGTGAATGATCAGGCAGTAGCGCTTAAGCCACCACCCTGGCCTTGATATTTTTTATTAGTATAGACATAACTAATAGAAACACAGAACACGGACTCTCCTCTCTAGACTACTCACCCGCTCTGATTGGAACTTCAGACGGGTGCAGTTTCATACCTTGCCAACCATGTTATAGGGGGCCTGAAAAGAGGAGATGGGAATAATTGCTAGCAGGTGGCTGTAAAGATTAAGTAGGATGTTTTCAAATATAAAAGTATATCCCTAACCTGCATAATAAAAATTCAGTGTGTGGATATATCTACGGGACATCCCAGAACAATAAAGTTTTGGAACATGGGAAAGTATTATAAGCTTGCTTTACTCTTACAACCTGCTTTAGACACCCACTATTGACCACTGACGGAGACAGGACAGTGAGTTGAATAGACATCTAACCTACCCTGGTGCAACCCTGGTGCAAAATCCTCCTGTTACCCGAAGGGGTGTGGGCAGAGGCAAGGAAACTTTCTGCCTTCATTAGAGGAAAGAAGGCTGGCTGTTGGTACTGAGTTAATGAGACCTGATGAGGGCTGCTGGAGCGGAGCTGGCTTTCAGACCAAGCACGTCTGTATCCATCCAAATAAACACACCAGGTACTCATCAAAACACCCTTTGAGCAAACATCCAGGAGCAAATTGGATTCTGAACAAGCATCCAAAGATATAAAAGCATAAATATACTGATGTTGTCCCTTTGGAAAAGTCAGCTGTATACATTTAACAGAGCAGGAGGGGGTGAGGGAGCGGGAGTTGTGTTATTCTACTCACTTGAAGTGTCAGTTTAGATAATTTTTCTAATTGAGTCTTGATATTTCACTGCTTCCCATATTTCCCAAAATGATTATTAAAAAATAAACAGATCTTTCTTAGTTGTCTCTGAAATAATAATGGCAAAAGCTTCATTGCATATGCAGAAACTCCAATTTAGGTGAAAATTATTTCTGGCAAGGTGGCATCATGCAGACACATCTACTAATAACGTTACTTCTTTTGGTGCGTGTTGTACAAGAAGCTATGGCAGGACATGTTCCAATCCTGGTTTTATTAAATGAACAATACAGACCATCAATAAGTGTTATGTCAGTGGAAAATAAAAACATGCCATATGCATATAATATGATGATGTGAAAATGCACATAGAGAACCACATCACTGTGCTTTCCTTCTGCAGGGTTTTGGCAGGCTTCCTATGTGGCTGGCCAGTTTAGAATTAGCAGGGTCAGAAGAGATGTCCCAAAATTTAATATAATTTGGATTTATCAATACTAGACTCCTCTGAGGAAAAATAAGTCCTCTTTCCACAGGATAGATAAGTGTTCCCAGAATATTTCCCCAGACAGATTCTCTGCTGCACATCCCTTTGCCAACTGGAACCTTCTGATCTCAACATCCTTAGTGCCAAATTCTTTAATGGTGTAAATGAGTGAAACTCCACCTAAGGCAGTGGAGCAGATCCCATTTACACCTGCAGAGAACTTGGCTTTGATTCTGTAGCCAAGGAGAAATTAAAACCATTGGTTCTAGTAGATTTGTTAGCCTGTAAAAATGCTCTTCATCTCCGGTTGCAGATAGCTCTGTTATCCAGTCCAAATGTGAGAAGGAAAACATCAGAAAATGCTCTTGAGGGGGTGAGTTCTGGACAGGGAGGGTGACACACTGGAGGATTTAACAGGATTTTGTGATGTCTATCATATGATTGAATATACATTATCATAATTTTGATTCTGATCTCTTCACTTGCTCTCTGTGCAGCTTTTTTCCAGATCTCCTAATATGAATCACTTATTCCAGATTGCTCTTTGAAGAAGGCATCCAGTGATACATCAGAGATTAAATGAGTCATTCATGATGGATTGTGCTTCATGGCTTTATATACCACAGAAAATTATGCATTTTACACTACCTTGTAAAATAACCATTTATCTAAGTAAACATATTGACTCCTTTTGAGTTCATATGAAAACTGTCCTGGGTTGTGAATCTTAATTTAGCAAGCTCTTGACAGGCAGGAAAAAAGACAGCTAACAATGATGGAGAAGAATCAGTTACTTAAATGCCAATAGAGGGAGTTGAAAAAATGAGCTCAAAGTAACAGATCAATTTGTTCTCTAGCGTCCGGTCAGAGATACAGACTTGGCATCTTCTACCACCTTTTCCCCTCTCAAAAAAAAAAAGCCTTAGAATTTGTGGCAAGTGGTGCAGTTATATGCTGCTATGGTGTCAATTCAAACATGACAACAGCACATGCTAGAGAAAGAAAAGAGGCCAAGTGGTTAGAATAAAGAGAAACAGTTGAATATCATTTTCCAGGGATTCTGCCTCTTATCTTTCCACACTTATGTAGGTACCAAAGCAAGATATCTCTTTTCCAAGCATCTCAGTTTGTTCATCTGTAATATGGAAACTATACTTCTAAGCCAGATTCTCTCTGGGGTCATTCCACGGTGGGTCACGGTAACATTTAGACATCTGACATTGGTAAAATTGGATCAGCATAAATGCACCTCAATTCCGAGTTGAAAGTGTCAGAAAGCATAAGTATTGTGCAAGAATCCAGTTCAAGAATGAGGGTATAATGGCCTCATCCCAGGCCCTTTGGAAAGCCCTGTATTTGTCTGTCTAGGGAGCAGGAGTACAGGTTAGCACTAATGGAATCTCGCTCAGCTTTCAAAAAATAACAGGTTAGATTTTCTTGTACCTGACCATTTCTACTTGTTACCCCAGATTGCACTTAATTGGTGTACCTGCCTGATTTTTGTCCTCTTCGCATCCTTTTCTTGCTAAGTATTTACACCCCTCTCACTCATGACAGGGTCTAAGATGCTGAGTGCAGCATTGACTTCAGCAAGCTTTGGATCAGACCTGTAATCACTTCAAGTCTCTGACTAGCTGGCTCTAAGTGTTTAGGATGAATCATCTCAGAGACAAAGGAGAATATCAGAGCAAAGTATTATCTTACATATTTCTGCTTCCCCAAAGGTTCACTCTTCAAAAAAATCCATTGTCCTATATGTAACGTAAAATAATTCACCGTGGAGCAAAACATTGTATCATGATACAGATCTGGGCAGTGATTGAAATAATAACAGACTGTTTAATTGCTAAATTACAGTGGTGATATTATGAAATAACATATTATATCCGCATTTATAATAAATTAATCCATCATGATTAAAGGTCTCTCAATGAATACCAAATGAATTAATACATGATTGGCCTTTATAAGTATAAGCCTTTAAAATTATGCAGTATTCTGCAAGCAGCTAACAGCCCACAGAATAAAGTTGCAATGAGAAAATGTGTCACAGAAAAACTTTTCTACGTTTCATGCAGAACACCTTTTCTTTCAGAACATTTTTGCATTGAATTTGTTAGCAATTATGACGGATAGCTTTTTAACAGGAGAAAATATGTCCATAATCACACAATGTTTGGGGGAGAGGAGAAAATTACCACAATATGACTAATTTTATGAAAGACATCTGTCATTTTCTACTGTTGTAATACAAGCTGTTTAGTAAGTAAATTTAATTAACCAGATTTCTCATTTTAAAAAGAAAAAAAAAAAGGCTTTTACAGCGTGCCAGGAGCTTATCTTTTGAATATAGTTTGCTTAATGTGTCCAATTAGACTGAATCATCAAATTTTCTGAACCTTAAATATCTCAAATTAATTTGTTTCCACATTGATTTTCTATATACCATTTTGCAGCCATTTGTACTGTGTAGTAGATGTTGTTTATTGTTGATATTATCGGTTTGGAGTCTCTGCTTAAAACAGAGGCTTTTCTGTGCTCCGTGTCGTACGTAAAGAAAGAAGTCTCTACCTAAAAGTTTCCCATTGAAAAAGAGAGACATACAAAGAGTGAGAAGTGAGAAAGGCAGGGAGAGCAGGTGTATCTACCCCAGGTCATAAATAATTCAGTGAAACATCTGAGTCTTGGTCTACTCTTGTATCAAATACTAGACCACACTATACTTTTGGCTTATAAAAGGATACAACCGTAAGTCAACAGTAAGCTCCTGCTTAGGAGTGTGAAATTCCCTCTGCTGCTCATAATAGTTGCAGACCTGATAGGCTGGTCCTTTTGTTAATGAGAGTATATGGTTCATTTTGCACAAAATACTGATTGGCTCTACTTCATGGAGCTGACAGCATGCATAAGGATGTTTTATAGAGGCCTTTTCTTGGTAATATGCAAAAGCTTATCCTATAACACGGTTCCCCAAAAAAACTGCCAGTATTTATGCAGTGTTTTTCCAATGATAGGAAACAAACAAACAAACAAACAAATTATTTTATTGATGTCAGTGTCAATCTGGGAACTCCACTGACTGTATTTTAATCTAGCTAAGATCAAAATCTGAGTAGAAAGCTCAATTCAATCTCAGTTAAAACAAATACTTAAATAATACTAAAATAGTTGTTTGTAACATAATATAGCATGTTTTCCATTTGCTTAAACTATTCTTAAGAATACTTAAGCTAGTAGAAGCTACTCACTTCCTAAACAAAACCTCTTGGTGAATTTCTGATGTTAGTGCACCTTTTGAATTCTGCTCCTAAATACAAACACCATCCAAAATTTAATATCTGCTGCTTTTGTACACAGGGGAAGACTTCCTCCCTATTCAGAAAAAAAAAAGCAATCATTGCAAAAAATACCCATGCCCATTGCTTAGGAGTGTGCTGAACTGTACAGAATTTCACTGAAGAATGAAAGCTCCTTTTTTGTTTTTGTTTGTTTGGTTGGTTTTTTAATTTGCTTTCATTTAAAAACTTTTACATAGGTTATGTATGGAGAGCACAGCGTTAATTCTGGCAAGTTTTTATTACCCTAACCTTATATTTAGGAAGTTTAATTGTACATAATATGTGTCTGGTATTTAGAGAGCATCATTCACTTAATAGTGTGAATAGAGTTACTAAATGTGGGGAATAAGTCAGTCCAGAAGATAATAAATTGCTTACTGGGGTGGAATAATCATGAAGAGAAGTGGATGGGGAAAACTGAAGGACTTTGGTTATTCTCATGTACATGCACGCATTGTAACTCTGCTAGAATATCTGCAAGCTTAAACACTGCATCTAGCCCTTTAGACCAGGGTTTTCCTCCACACTGTTGCAGGAGGACAGACTTTGATAACTCCAGTAAAAGTCCCCTCTCTAACGCACAGGGCCTTTAGATGAGCTGCAGTGGAGAAAGCTCAGAAAGTTGGCAGAAAAGTGCCAGGCTAAGAGTTGGTATGTGGATTTAAGCTTTTTTTTTTTGTCACAGACTTATTGTATTCCCTTTATCAAGACTCTTAGGGCTATGTTCAGGCAGCATGAAGTGCCCACGTGTGGTCAGGGGAGAGAGTTGGCTGCTTCTGAAGAATAACTGATGTTTTAGTAAGGCATTATGTAGGGGGCTGCTTAGAGCAGCCAGGAGAAAATATCCGATCCAAAGCCCTGTTTACAATCCAGGTCATTTGAATATGGCTTTTAGATTCTCTTTGCTTTAATTCCCCATCTATAAAATAGCACTTTCTAAATGTCCAGGACAGATAAATGCAATGGAGCTTAGTATTAGAGGACATATGAATATTTGTATTCATATGCATGCTAAACAGAGAGAAGAAATATGTGGTTCAGCATGTGGTGCATGCAGACATGAAACAAACCCACCCCTGAGGGGTCAGCAGCAGAAAAGGTGTTAGAAGCTCGAGGGAATTTTATCTGAGCAAAGGCAATAGGATCAAGCTCTGAGACAGAACAGCTTTTAAGTGAGCACAGGCAATCCTGCAATTAATGGAGACATATCTACTCAGTATTACAGTACAGCCGACCTGCATACTTGGCTTATTAATTTCTCCCACTAGTACAAGTAGGTTGACGTCTTCTAAATTAAAAACAGTTCTGCCTTAGGAAGAATTGCCAAAGAATTTGTACATTAGAAGTCTCAGGAGATGCAACTCTTGCATGCCGCCTTCGCTGGGGAAGAGTACAAGCTTATCCTTCAGGAAGTGTCATCTGCCAGTTATGACAGCTACATATTTGTATTCATTTATGAATTCACAATTTACAACTGTGGCTATTTAACACAACAATTCCCTGGAAAATCTTTGGACTCTGTGTTTGCATAATAAGAAAAAACTTTCAAGAACAGCTCTTCTCTTTCCTCCTTTTCTGCTATTATTGTTTTGTACCCAACTAATTTTACACAAGAATAATTTAGGACAGCATTTGGCAGGGTTGTTCTGGCCTCTGTGCACGTAGGAAGCTTGTGAATCTCTTGCAATCTTGCTATAGGGGACAACATTTCCAACAGGGTGTATTCAGGAGAGCTGATTTTGTTATTGCGAAGAGTGGAAGTGTAGTCTGTCACCTGGGCAGATACGACTCTTAACTGGAGCAGGGCTCCAGGTCCTGAAGCTCTGTTTCTGATTCAACTAGAGATGTCCTGAGTGACCCTCAATAAATCACTTAATGTGGCTGGCTCTTCGTCTTTGTATAACATCAAAATACAGCTAAGATTTCTTCTTCTCCCAGGCACGCTGTGGGAAAGCAAGCTGTTCATAACTATGAGGTGTTTAGATAGCTCAGGGTCCACTCCACTGTGTATTTGGTCTGTAATATGCATTGCTTCTTGAAGTTGAGCCATAACATATATGAGTCCACCTAGGCTGTTAGCTCTACCTCTTCTGGGTGCATTCCCTTTGACAGCTGAGGTGGTGGTGGCCATCTGTGATGTTAGCTCATTGACTTCTTTAGACCAAGAGATCGAGAATGAAAGAAAAGCTAGCTTTCCCAAGACAAAAAGGAGACAACTAAATATAAATCTTACCTGTGATGGAGAAGCAAAAATCAAAACCTTATCTTATTAATTTTGCATTATTTCAGTTGATTTCAACAACTGTATTTAAATATCTGTACACTCAGATCAAAAATTGATCCAAAGAGGGTATTTCCATGAGTTTGATTTTTTTTTTTTTCTTCTTGGCTTCTCTCTTCATTAATGGTGGTGAGGCATTGATGGAGGGGAAGAAGCTGTCGGGGAGAGTAGGGATTATTTCAGTAGAATATTGGCCTCTGAGAAGTACAGGGAAGCAAATGAAAGAGAGCTGTTGGTGGACTTGTGCAAGGTGGAAGGTGAAGCAACATGTTGCTTAGTGCATGTGTAATAATGGGAGTTTTATGAGGAGGAGAGCAGGTTGTAAGAAAGACCACATTAATCTTCTGCTTCAAACTCTTCTCATTAATCTCCCAGTAATAAACTGCAATGGTCAAAAAAATAGAGTATTCCTTTAGGCCAGTATTGCCATGATTTTACAAAGTCCTTAAAGAGCTTCCCAGAAAAGCGATTCTCTGCTTCTGTTCCTCTCAACTTCCTGTGATATCCTATATGGGACACAGAAAATTCCTAGCCCAGCTGTAGGTTTACAATAACATGTCTCATCACTACAACTTCTTTTCACTTCCAGCTGGAAGTCAGTGTCCATTCCTCATGGCTCCCACCTTCCTTTCTTCTCTCCCTTCTCCATAGCTAATAAGATATAACAGAGCTGTACATCAAAAATAAAAACAAACAAACAAACAAACAAAAAACCACTGACAAGATACGAGTTTCCTTTAACAATCCATATGAAAGGAAATTCAGCAAAAAGCTTTAATGCACCCTGAGCTCTGTCTGTTAAATGTAAGGTTTGCATAAGTGCTGCATGCTGCTGGAATCATCCAGATAACTTGGCAGTATCTCAGTAAAATAGATTGGGCTAATCACTAGCCATTGAATTTTATTCCATGTCCGAATTTCTTGGCTTTGGTGTACTGCAAATGTTCAGTAAGTCTGTTTTTCATGATTTTCAGTTATCTTTAAAAATATCTTTTGAAAAGTGGAGGCTCTGACCAGATAGGGATCACGGACTCCATAGAGTCATTTTTCTTCACAGAGTAGTAGAAGTAGCACTGTCACAACAGCAAAATTGTATTCTATCCAGGGAGTAAATATATTGATCGCTTACTTAGCAGAACTAGCGAACAACGCACATTACACCTATTCTCTGCAGCTTGCACTGACTTCCAATTTGCTTTCGGATGTTGGACTTGATGTATAAAGCCATGGGGCTTGTGCCTGTGACTGTTTTCTTCTTCTTCGCTCCTTCCTGTGTCCTGCCACTAGAGATCAGTTGGGATCCATCTGCTAACAGTCCCCATTAACTCAGAGGGACCCAAGCTTCTGCCATACAAAGTACTTCTCCTGCTGCCCCAGTAATTTTAACCCATTTAGTGCCTGGTACAGAGACTATTTGCTCAGGTGATTGCATAGGGAATGAATGTAGGCTGAGTTGAGATCATGTATAGGAGTTCGTTATTTGACATTTTTCAGTTTGTTTTGTAGTCATCATTCTCGTCAGTCCTCTGCCTACGACCAGAGGTTTGTACCGTGGTAGATTTTTGTTTTGTTTCCCAATATAAAATGAATATGACAAGGCTTTAGGTCTTGAGATCAACTTGAACTCAGTTTAGCAGTGACCACATACTGTCTAGACAGATGGTTCCTCAGTTGCTGTGGTGAAAAGATTGAAGTTCTCAACCTAAAACGAGCATCTATGAAGGCTGCTCTGTCTGGTGGTCTGAGAAAGGAGCTCCCAGATCTGAACTGAAGAGAAAATCTTCATTTAAACAATCTTTGCACAAAGGTATTGCCCAGTCACTTTGGGGAACCTTGCAACTCTTCTGTAAATATTGCTTGTGCTTTTGGGGAAATGTAGAGCTTCAGATGTTCCATGCTATTAGCTGTGCATTTCTCCAACTGCACATTTTTAAATGCAGTTGAGTGGATCAGCAAATGAGTGTTTGACTAAGCAACATATGCTTGATGTTTCATTAGTTTTGCTCTGCCTTTGAGAGTTTTGTTCACTCTAACCATGGTTTCCCTTATGAACCTACAGGACTATGATATGGGATTGCTATTATGTGTCTCCCTTGGGTTTAACATATATGGATAGAAAAATCCTGCTTGACTTACAAGGTGTGGTACAGATTTCTGGTAATATACCGATTGCACTGGCTAGCAGATGCTGGGCAGCACCCACATAGCACCCACCCAGCTCTACCCTATGCCTGACGAGTTCACGTCCACACTGCACTGAAGCATGTGCAGGCTTCAGCATGGTAGCTTCAAAGTAGCTTTTGAAATCAACATTTCAGAGGCTTTATTTGCTTAATATATAGCTTGTTCCTAGGTGTACCCAGCCTGTGTTTCTGTGGCTTTTCCATAGGTGACAATAAAGCCAGCGTGCATGTGTCTGCACAGGCTGTACCCACTCAGACCAGCTGCTGTGTGAACATACCTTCAGCCCGTGAGACAGCTGGAAATTTCTCAGCAGTGTGAGTTTACATTAGGAGACACTGCATTGCCAAAGCAGTCTTTTTTTAAGGCACTATATTGATTTAGACAGAAATTTTACTGTAAATATCTTATTTGGGTAAAAAGCAGTCACCTCAACATAGAAACGTGGCTGGCTGCTATGGTATTCTTCCAGGTTGTAGGAAATATGAGAGTTCCGGTGCAGGGAAGGAGTTCATGTCTCCTTCAACATAAAAAGCTTGAACTGGTCATGGTTTCCTCTTAAGGTGAATTATTTTAATCCCCCACATTTTCTGAAATGGGCAAGCTGTTTCCTATCCAGCTACTCCACTGACTGCAAATGTCGATGTCAAGTCAGAAAAACACCTAAAAAACTTTATTACTGAGCCCAATCCCTCAAGAAAGAGGTTGTATTTTTGTCTTGCAGACAGAGATAACATTTATCTTGGTCTTCTTAGAAAACAAGGCTTATATGATAACAGTGCTTGTACTCCAGGCCACCATAATTAATAACTTCTGAGTCCATGAGCAGAGTTCAGCCCAGTTTGCCAGTCACTCTATATTTTACACCAGCAGTTGGTTCTGCACGCACGAAAGCCAGGACCAGTCACAATGTCTCTTGCCTGCCAAGATTTCACGGGGAGGACCAGTCCATACATTAGCTGGGACAAGCCCAGGGCACAACACGGATGCAAACCCGCAGGACGTTTGGCTTCATTAATTCTGCACCTCACACGGCAGTTTGTGGGATGGGAAGGGGGATGTGGATTGGCGAGAAGGGATTAAATATTTTGTATTTGGAGAACCCCTCGAAATGGCACGTAAAGCAAATCCTCCGCTCTGCAGAGTTTCCTGGGAAATGACTGTCCCAATCTTTATCGCGGCTTATCTCTGGCGCAGTGTCCCTTTAGCGCGTGCACACCAACGCCCGATCAGACCACCGAGCTGCTGCGTTATCGCGGCCGTAAGCCCTCTCCTCCCCACGCTGCAAGAGCAGATAAATGGAAAGCAGGTGTGTTGTCCCCGGCATGTTAACTGAGTGACTGCTCCCCAAATCCGCTTCTTCAGCTCTCGCTTTTATCTTGTCTTTAACGCCAAGCAGCCACCGCTGATAACAAGCAGATTAAAAACACTATCAGATTAACATTTTTATGTAATAAATGGTCAAGAACCTCACATTAAAAGAGTATCTTTCCTGGCATTAAGCATCCTTCACTCACCCAGGAAGCCTTTATCAGCTTGAACCTGCTCTGCTTATTGCATAATAAATCTCCGAACCCTGATTTCATCGTAAGGAAATTCTTCATGAGGACAGCAGGCAGCTAAATGGATGACTGTGTTTGAAAGGAAAATCAAGCAAAAAGATTAAAGTGCTGGTCTTCTTTAGTTTAAAACTAACTCTCTGTGTTAAATCTTTTAGTTGGGGGATTGCTTCATTTGGATGGTTCGTAGTGTGACACAGTTTTTTGCTTTCTCCAGAGCAGTTCAAATTTAGCTCAAGTCAGATTTACTCAAGATAGACTATTTTTTAACAAAAAGTATCTTTTTTTTTTTTTTTCCCCAGAAACAAAGCTCTCATCCACTCACCCTTTCCAAAACGCTAATATTACTTTTAGCACTTTTGTTTTGTGTGCTCATGTTACTCATTTTATCTTTGACAGTTTCTGGCATCCTTTGTTTAATAACAAATTACTTCTCAGGCCAAACACTGGACTTCTAAAAAAGTGGAAAATCTGAAAAAACTACCTTGATAAACATGGCTATGGTAAATGTTCCACAGAAAATCCTGTGGAAAATGAGCAAAGGTCACTCTGAATCCTGTCAAATGGAAACACACTTGCAATTTAGCTTGGGCAGCAGTAGTCTGACAAGTAAAATGTACTAAGAACATTAATCCATTTTTTTGAGGGTAAACCCTGAAAAACCGTCACGGCAGTTGCTACTAACTTGCATTATTTTGGTTATATGGGGAGCGAGACGGGGAGTGAAGAGAAGCATAAGAAAAAGACCCCATTTATCTATAAGCACAACCCCAAAGAACGAGGGTAAGGAGTGATGTTCAAGGACTGACATTCGCACCGCAAGTGCTGCACCTCTCGTAGACAAATAAAGCTTCTGAAGCTCTGGCATCTAAAGCCACTCAATGAAAAGTAAAAAAAAAAAAATCTTTCTGGTAAAACATCTTTCTGGTAGACTGAATAAATACAAAACTGCCTTGCACGGAAACACTGCTTTTTTGCATAACGTATCCATGTTAAAATATGATGATACAGTGAGGTTTTCAACAACAACTGTCACAGAAACAGTTTTATATTCATTCAGTGCTCTGCTGCTCTTCAATATCTTCCTTGAAGATAATCTTCAGTCTACTTTAGCTATGCTTTAAAATAGGCTGGCTGGCACAGTCCCAAGTTGCTTGACTAGTGTTGCCTGATAGATTTGATTTTCAATCCTGAGATTATTTTTTAAAAACATATAGTGCCTGAAGGAACCTGAATTATGTTTTCTCTTCAGGATACGGGATAGCCTCTCTCCTTTATTACAGAGCTGTGCAATACTCAGACTCAATCATTAATAACTTTCCTATATAGTGTTCTTAAAACTATGTGTAAACTCTCGTACATTGCCAATTAATAAAACCTTTTTTTCAAACTCAGATGTTCACAGCCACCTTTGGGAGAAGAATAAATCTTCGTCTGTGAAGATGTCTCTTTTTCCATTTGGTTGAAAACCATTCCAGTAATCCCTGGAGGAAGCACTATTTTCAATCACATCCCAGGTGTAATCTGGGCTGGTGCCCTAACCTTTACAGTAAAAAATAATTAGAATTTTTTTGTTGTTTCTTTAAAGAGGCAACCCTTCAGATACATACACAAATTAGCAAATTGCCTAAGTGCACATCAATATAAAATGTATAGGGAACCAAACAAAAAGTTGTTTTGATGTTTTTAACAAAATATACAATGCTTTCAGTTATACACAAGTAAATTCTACAGCAATGCTCCTAGGGTTGGATTTTGCAGCCCATATTCACACTGTTTAAAACGTGTCTGGAGCTGACTTGTGCATCTCTCATATCAATCGAAACGCTGCCCTTGATTTCAGTGGACTAACATCATTTGGGGGGAGCAAGAAATTATCAAGTAATAATTGATAACACCTGCTAAAAGCTTATTTTTAGTAAAGCAATGACATCAGACCCACTTGACAGTATTTTAACCCCTAACATTTCAGAATAAAATGGTAAGGAGCCAAGCTTTTGTTTGCAGAGCACCTTTCATCTAACCAGATCCTAAAGTGTTGTGCAAACTTAACTGATTGCGTGAACAATGCAATGATTCACTACAGCCAACAGCAAAGTTCAGCAACAGCTGAGGCTGAACAAAGCAGCCGCATACAGAAAATCCAAACAAAAGGGCATGAGGCAATAATGATTCTACAGAGGAGGCTCTTTTATTTTTAGTGTGAAAGGATATTGGAGAAGGAATAGAAAGGTTAGGCATGGAGATTCCAGCAAGTAGGAGCCTAAGAGTCTACATGATCAGGCAGAAAGCGGTGATTGGGCAGGAAGACCAAACAATAGAAGTGCTCTCAGCACCAGATGCCAATTTCCAATAAATTCAAGCATCACATAGGGTTTTAGCCACATGACTCCTATTGACTTTAATAGGAGTCATGCAGCTAAAAAACCCTCATTGCTTGGAAAGTTGCTTATTAAAAAGTGAATACGAAAAATTAATTCAAGACAGACGGGCTATTCTGAAAGATCTGGCTTGGAAATACTATGAGTTATGCCAGCAGAGAATTTGGCCTGATAGTTGCAGTATTACCCCGGACACCTTTTTCCACTTGATATTGTACATGTGCCTTCTCCAGCATTAGTTGCTGGATAAAGAGGAATGTGAGCTCAGTTGATACTTTGGTCGCCTGCCAAATAGAACTTATAATAGACTTAATAGACACTAATCCTGATTTAGAATTTTTCAGGGTTTGCTCCATAAATTACTGTGGCCACTGTATGTTTAAATACTGGTTTGAAAGAGGAAAAGTGTATATGAAAGTGTAGTACAGACAGCTGAGTGCACCCAGGCTTATGCTGTTCCCTGTAAATTGCATATCTGAAATCTGTTTAAGATGTTGTTATGCAAAGAGATGTTCTGTGGTTTTTGAGCTGTTGTAACAGCAGCTGTCATTGACCAAGTGTTGCCCCATAGAAAAGATACCCTGAAAACAAATTTGCAGGTTTTTTTAATCTCCATTTGCACTCCCACTTTCCTTAGCAAGACAGACAAGAGGAAAATGGAGAGGTTAGAGCACAGGATCAGTAAAATGTTTTCAACTGGGATGTTAGGTGACAAGAAGCATAAACAACAATTAGAGGATCAGCAACTCTTTAGAGATGCAATAAAGAATATATAGATTTCCATCAGGCCATCCTCAAAATGCCTGGTTTGGAAGATCCTCATGAGGAAAATGAGCTAAGGTCATTCTTGAACATATGATTGTCATATGTGAAACCGTCATTTCCAAAGTTTGTTGTTGATAAGCTGAGAAGATGAAAATACGCAGACTCGGATATCTCTTGTTTCATGGGCTGGACTCTTTCGGAGGAACAAAATTCCCCAGTTTAGTGCATGAGCTCATTTTACCAGCAAGCAACTCTCCACAGATACAGTAGCCCAATGCGACCTCAGCTGTTTAACATGCAGATGTTTTACCTGAACTACTGCCTAATCATTTTCTTGAGGAGGGTATTATACATCAGGTGCAAAACTATGATTGCAAAAAGCAGCTGCAATACTGAGTATTCCCATACTAATATGCCCATGTCATGGCAGCCAGAGCAGTTTTTTACAGTATGAACCTTCTGCAAAAGGTTACCCTGTATAAATACAAATCAGGCACCATATAGGAATACTGAATTCTAAAATCTCTAGCTCAGCAGAGCTATCAAATCTATCCCTTCTTCAACTTGCATGCATCCTGAAACAGAATAGGTTTCTGTATTTAAACAAAAAGGTTTTAAGTTTTGCTCTGCTTAAATGTATTCACCTACTTACCTCCTTGGAAATAACAGGTAAAGGTCAAGGCAAATTTTGCACCTTAGAAGCTTCAGCTCTTAAATCTACTTCCAATTACAAGAGTTTAGGAAAAGACTGCAGTGTTTCAGGAAGGGGTAGCTTTCTCCATCAAGTTTCAGTTTCTTGAAGGTTTTTATGAAGCTTCTAAGGACTATACTGGATAAGGACATGACTTGAGAGTGAAAATGGTAGGCCAATTCCTATGATTCCTTTCCTTGGTCATACCATAACCCCAATTAAGTCAGCAAAGGGACAAAAGAATAAAAGGACATGTACATATAAAAGAGAGCATGTAATACAGTCCCATATTTATAGATGAAGCTGATATTAAAAATCTGAGACAGGGAGCTTCAAAAGGAAGCCGTGTGAAGTACATAGAAATGAGCCCTACTGATATTATCATGTCCAAGAAATGGATGATGCATGCATCTACCAGGATGTAGTGACATTTCTACCAGCATAAAGAGTATAGGATAAGAAAGTCTGTGAGATAACAGTGAATCCTGAAAAAATGTCTTCACTCAGCCATGTCACATCCCTATCTCTCTATTTCCATGTTTTTTTGGTTAGAACGTTGGCTCCTGTTAATGTGAATCTGGGAAACTCTCTTCCCCCCTCTCCCCAGGATTTTAGGTGACTAACTTTCCCCCCTCCGAGTAGGAGCACTAGCTTCTCAACATGGAAATGCTAAGTATGACAACTGCCTTCTTTCAAACACCATCACAAGTCTTGCCAATGTGCAAACAGGCTCCCTCACCTGGATTTCTGGCCAGCTTGAGGACAGAAATAATGACCTGTGGCAGCTCTGTCCAGATGTCAGCTCTTCTCACCACTCACTCTCGTGAAGATAAGAAATTGGAGTCCACTACAGAAGGTTTTAAGCTGCTTTCCTCTGGTTTCTAACCTTGCAAGTGATGGCAAAAGCTCCACCACATTAACATTGCTCACTCCTTTGTAGTGACACAGCAGATGTAATTGAGAGAGAGAGGAGGCAAGAGGGAGAAGGTGCGGTCAGAGGATTTTCTCAAGCTTTGCCATCCCTTGGGATGGTCGCAATAGTTCAGCCCCATGCAATGCACCTTGTCACTTACAGTACAAATACAAAAACTTGCTATGTTTTGTCATTAAATACAGTCTCTCAGTTAGGTGAGTGAATGTGGTGTGTAAGTGCTTATTTTTCAAGTCGCAATTGTGATGAGAAGCCTGAAACGCTTTGATTCCTCATTTAAGATGGTTTTCCCAAGAGATTTCAAGGTCCTCAGCATAAAGAGAACTGTGTGCTTTAAAAAAAATTGGGAGAGAAGCAAATATCCTAATATGCCATCCCTTGGCAGTCGAATGCAGCAGAATACTTTACCGCCCTCAGACATCTTTCTTTGTGTCAGTAAAAATGTAACCCTTAAAAAGCAAAAAAAAAAAAAAGGAAGAAAGAAATCAAACCACACAAACGAAATGCTGATAGCCCAGGGACAATAGACGAAATATGTCTGAAGTCCAGAAATACATCAATTGCAAATCAAAGAAGAAAGCACAATCCAACGAAGCAGTGATCTTCTGCAGGTTTCAGCTGACATGTTTATTTAGCTTCCTCGGGTTTTTTCCACCTTAATGAACATATGGAGACTGCTCTATAAAGGGAGCAACTTGTCATACTCTCTGTAAGTAGTTTTGCACGGTTGCTGAAATGAAACAGAGTAACTGGCTGTATAAACACCTTTCATTAATCACCCAAGTACTGCTATGACACTGAAGTTAGCAGTTTGATTATTAAAAGCCCATGTTCCTGGATTTCATGTTCATGCAAATGTTATGCTATTCCAATAAAACATTAGCAAAATAATGTGTCAAAAAGAAATGAATCAGTCACCAGTGACTGGCTTATTTTTCTACTGCCCTTTTCCTTTATTTGCACTATTTTAAGGAGAAATATCTTTAAAAACTAAAGGCCGAATCTCCACATATGTGCCTAAAATCAAACAATGGAATAGAAATAAGGGTGTCCAGGCCTCCTATGCACAACAATATAGAGAATCCGAGGGATTTTGTGAGACTGAGATGCTCCAGAGCTGTGGAGCTTGAAGCTCACCTTCGTATTTCCAGGATTCAAAAAAAGCTGAAAGCTACCACTCGATGTGTAATAAATAAAAGAGTAGGGAAACTTCAGGGCTTTCCAGCTCAGGATGTGACGAGTTTGTGAGTTTTGTCTTGTCCAGGTCAGATAAACTCTCCGAACCTCTTTCATTCTTGACTACCTTCCTTCTTCGTATCCCCTCCCCCACTCAGTTCTTAGGCTCTTTGGGGGGACATTTCTCAGTTGCCAGACTTCTGGCATTTCCTGGGAAGTGCAGAATCTTTTAAAACCTTGAGTTGCTCTAGATTCCCTGTTCCTAAAGCAGCGCACATGCCTGGACTGTGCTGAAGCTGAGGATGCCGAAAGCCCAAACACCTTTGCTTGGAAGGCAGTTGAGGCACTGAGGCTTCCCAGAGCCACAGAAGATCTGGGCTTCTCTCAGATAATCTGGCAGGAGGCCAAGCTCATTTATGATAGAAACCTGCGTTAGTATAATTTCAAGAAAAATAGAAGAAGGAAAAAAAAGGAGATATTTTCTCAGAGCACCATATTTCAGAAGAATTGGCATTTTTCCACAGAACCCTGCTTTGCCAGAAAATTCACAGCTGCAACAAACTATTTGAAAAAACGGATGAGACCAAAGTGTCAGAACACAATTAACAGTCCAGCAGTCAAAAGAGAAATCTCCATTTAAAGGTGTGGCAAAAAAAAATAGTCACGGAAACTTGCAGATTCTTTGTTTGTATTAAATTATTAGTTTATATTAAATTAACTCTATTGAAAATGAGAGATCTAATAAACAGATTACAGAACATCCCTGAAAAATAATTTCAAAATTTTTTATTACAGTTGTGTTTATTTGCGTTCCTCAGGAAAAGCCCGGACTGGATAAGCTCGGAGCACTTAATGTTACTGCAATCATCACTAAATTGTTCTTGCTTTTCCTGCACCTATGGCTTTTGCTCACTTTTCATGTATTTAAAACAACAAAAATATCACAGTCTGCTGTGTTATCTAGGCAGTTAAGAGAGTTGATGGCAATAGTTCAAAACTAGATTAGTGCCTCTTGAGATTTCTCTGAAGAAAATAGAGTCTTTGGTGTGGCAATAATAGGAAAGGGAAATATCTGATTTTAGCAAAGCTGTGTAGTTAGCAAGGAATTGTACCTTTTCTTGCTGAACAAATGTCAAAAGGCAAAAGGCTGTTCTAGATTAGCGCCTTGAAGCTGTTTTAATGTACACATCACTGTAACAGCTAATCATGAGCAGCAGTATGGGGTTTGTCTTAAAAGCCAAGGTGGGTTGTGTCCATGAGTCTGACTGCTGGTAGGTAAATCTCTACCTGCTGCATGTAAGCAGATGGGGAATATGCCCTGTAGTCTACTAGAAAAGCTGACCATCGTACTACACGACAAAGGATCTGCTCACTTATGCTTGGACAAGGTCTCTGATATCATTTGCTTGTGCAAAAGAGTAATGCACACAGTGTTTCACAGACAATCTGTGCTCTCCCTTGTTCCTAAAGCTCAAGTTTTGGGGTTTTTTAAAATATATATGTATTTGATATCATATAGAAATGAGCCCACCATTAGAGAATGCAGCTTCACAATACACCCTCTGGATTAGACACCCTGGGGACTTCCTCACTTACTAACACAGCACAGTGGCATACCAGTCCTTCTGGGGCATCCTGGAGATGACAACCTGGCAAGCCTCATAAATGACAGTATTCAAGTATCATTGCTCCAATATATTGAGTCTAAGACAAAGACTTTGAAGGCAAGGTACAGCAAGCATGTGTCACTGGTCTTCCTCAGTGACAATGTGATCCACAGAAGATAAAGAGTTTGTCCTTGCCCCCAGTTACAGCTTTTGCTTTTCAGTTCAAGCTGTAATTGTATTTTCATGTTTAGCTCTGCTGGTTTAAGCATTTTTGGGCAGCTAAGTTAGCACACAAGGGCCTTTTTGCTACCTCTGTTTTGGGAACCCAATAGCAGTCAGGCAACTTGGACTTTCAGAAATGGTTTTCACTCTAACTCCAGGTCAAATAATGTGTAGACTGAAGTGCTTAGCACATCAACCAATCAAACGTTAGGTGTTTCAATAAAGGACCTCGTGGACTTTTTTGAGGCTGTTCATCTAAAGGTACAGAAGATCACATACAGGATCTTAGGGAGAGCCAGGCACACCACATTCAAAGCTAAGACTGACAATACAAGATTATCCTTCCTTACCTTAGGGACTGAAAGGTATTTTGGGCGTAGTATATGTAATTCAATCTGAAAGTTCAGACTTCTAAGGCAATGTAAGTGATTTACTTTCCCGTGACTTGTACCAATAGTCCATATTCCCATTAACAAGACCAGCACGTATACATTTGAGATAATATATATCTAAACTCAGTGCTTTAAAGCACTGCCTCCTATCCACCTATATGATTTGCCTTTGATTCATAGGAAAAAATAAATCCTATGAGACAGTTGCAAGTAATTTTATAAACTCAGACAGAGCTAGTACTGATTTATGCCACCTAGACTGCTTGCAATAAAATAGGAAAAAATGGCTATGACATTCAGCAGACGCTGCTTGGCTCTCTGTCTTTCCTTGTTAATACAATTAACTCCCACACAATCCCTGGTAACACTCCCATTAACCCTATCCAAACAAGAAGAATAATAGAAGCTTATCCTGCCCATCCTCTGTCTCTAGCAAAACCCTGAGATATACTGGCACCCATTTAAAATCAACCCTAAAGCCATCCATTCCTAATGATTCAAAACTGACAGATTTATTCATATACTTCACCATACACACTTAGCCCCGGAGGGCCTTGGAACATTTTCGTCCTAGATCCTCAGGGAATTTATGCAAATGCTAAGTTCTCTTCTTAAGAGAGTTTGAGGAGTGGAATAACAAGGATGGTGTAGCTCAGGACTGAGGAACCGTGATGCAGGGGAAGACTGCATTAAACCTGCCAATATTAAAAGTGGGTCTTGCCAGTATAATGAGCACCCACTTTTATGACAGTAAATTTGCGTTACAGAGCTTTTGGGGTTAGGTTATGTCAGTCCTCTTCAGACTCGTACACCGAAGGCAGGATAGCGTGCCCTCTTGTTGACACCAGAGCTGGGCACTCTGAAAAATAGTTTATTCATTATAGCATTTCACCCTGACTTTTTTCTAAAAGCCTAAATATTTCATGTTCATGTTTTGAAGGTGTTTTGTTGAAAACTTACTTGATTAAAAACAGAATTTTGTGAAGGATTAAAGGGAACCAAGTTGCGTGTACTGATGCGGGTACTAAGTTTGTACTCCAGTTCAGTACAGAATTCCCTGATCCTTTTTTCCTCCTAAGAGCACCTTCTTTACTTGTGAACTGGATATTCTTCTAAAAGCAGCACTTTGAGAAGTTATTCCCAAGAAAAATCTTGGTTGGAAATTGTATCTTAAGAATGTGCAGGGCATCCAGAACGATGGATAGCCAAGAAGGAGAAGGATTAAAAACTTCTAATGCATTTGGTGATGTAATTTTGGAAAGAAGTTTTCTAAAATATCCCCTGGATGTCAAGCAAGACAGAATAAGGTCAACCAATTGGCAGTATCAGTTGTGATCTAGAGAAAAATGTGGAAAAAATCTTAGAATTAAAAATAGATCTGCAAAATGCAATCGCCAGGAAGTAGTAAGGAAGAAAGGAAAGATCGTGCATAGAGAAATGGAGAGCATAGAAGACATGGCAGAGAAAATAACGTAGAAGACTTCTGAAAGATTTAGAGGAAGGTCTTGTGAAATATTTGAAGCCCGCCCTCACATTATTTTTACAGTTGGAACAAATATATCAGTTATCACAGATAAAGCAGAATCTGAGATAGCCAGAAAGTTTTCGAATTTCTGTCAAGGAAGACATAAGTTGTAAGTATTTCAAGACATACCACATACAACTTTAAAGAAAAGGCAGGAATTAAAGTCTCTGCTAAAGCAGAAAATGTTAAATACAGATGGGTTTTCCCTTTTACCTTTACCTCTTAGATCATGAATGGCAGAACACCATAAAACCAAGGAAAGGTTGTATTTCAATCCCCAAGTGTCTGAACTTACCAGGAAACAGGCACCTACAATAGGATCATCTCACCCAAATTTATAGAACTACAGTGTAGAGATCTCCATTCCAGTCAGTCACACTAGGTTGTCCTTTATAGTCAATAGAGAAAATCGGGCAATTTTAGGGTATGGTCTATTTTAGGTATTTACTGCAGGATGAGATTAATTTTTTCTGTGAAGCACCTATTTTCTTCTTTGACTGAACTTGAGAGTCCAGACTGCTTGTTCACGTTAGATGCCTGTGTTGTAGATATCTACATTTGTTTGAATGAATCCCACAGAAAGAGGTAGTATTTTACCCTAGAAGCTGTGCAGAAACCTGTGTTGTTCAAGCCAAACAGAGTTTTTGCTTACAAGGTTTTTGAGTCTAGTGGTTAGTGGCCTCTGTCTCTACTGTTTCTTCATGGCTGTTTACGTAGGACCTGTAGTTTCATTCCTCTTGTCTGTCATGAGGAGGGAGAGAGATAATTGCTATAAAAATTGCTGAGCAACCTGATCTAGTTGCAGATGTCCCTGCTCATTGCAGGGGGGTTGGACTAGATGACCTTTAAAGGTCCCTTCCAACCCAAACTATTCTATGATTCTATGAAAACGCTGATGTTTAAACTACTTCCATGGATCTTTGCCAGAGAGCAATCCATCTGAATCCGTTGGAGAGTTAGACTGAATTCCTACACTCTCAGGAAAGCCAAGGGGGTGCAACACTAAAAGCTGCTTGAGGATTCACGTTTTTGGGAAACTGGCCTGTGGAAAGCATAAAGAAAAACTCAAGGGCAGACATCAAACCTAGACAGGCTGGTTCAAAGTTTATTTTAGGTCTAGAATGTATAAATGGAAACAAGGTAACCAAAAGAAATAACCTGGATGTAGAAAAGATGCTAGAAAGTAACCTGGAATTTCATTTTTTTTTATATCATGAAGTGCTATCTATAGGAAATTTTAATCAACGTATTCGGTATTACTGGTGATGATACTTAACTTTGAAATATAGTAAGTATTGAAGTTGGCAGGAGAATTATATTCTAAAACAAATAAAGAAAAAAGGAACATAAGTGTATAGGCTAGGTTCCAAGGTATCTTATTAAAATTGAAATTAAAAACCAATATTGAAATTAAAACCAATCAAACAAAAACCTTTGGTCAAAACAACATGGCAATATATAAGTACTGTAGTCAACATCTGAAGTTCTGGAGGTAGTCTGGAGACTTACATTTCTGCTCTGTACAGTTATACAGCCCAGAAAGCCAACCGTATCCTGG